>NC_136486.1:157732162-157757162 GCF_053919585.1 Euprymna scolopes | reverse complement strand
AAAGGGTTGTTCCACACTCCCTAAAGCCGGCAAGCTGGAGCCTCACCACTGGATATAGTTTAAGGTCATATCTTTCTTATATATTGTAAGAACAAATTAAGTGCAGAAAGTTTTGTATAAATATATCAAAAAAGAGAATTTTTGTATAAAACTAAAACGCGTTAAAAGCAATTAGTTTTTCTGCCACCGTTGTTTGTAAACATTTTGAAATTTTGTCAGAAATAGATTGGAATATTTTAATACATTAAAAAAAAATTAAAGAAAAAAATAATTACATGAAAAAGTACACAATGTTTATACACTATAAAAAGCAAATTAAAACGTAGTTCGATTGGATCTGTCAAAATGATCGGAAACTGACGTACTCTTATAAACACTTTTTGTTCCTCTCACGCGTTCAAAAGTAATTTACTTTAGAATATTCCAAGTCATCCTTTTAAAAAAATTTAATTATATATAAATAGAAAATATTGACAGTTATCCGAGAGCTTCTTAAAAGATATGAATCCTCTAAACCATTTGCCTGCTTCGAATTTAATAAGCAATACATTAAGATTCGCACTTTATGGTCGTCAGTTTCTACAAACTAATTGGATGAACACGTATATGGATTGCATGAATATTGCATATTTCAGAATCTCTCTGTGCCCTGATCATTATTTGTTTCTCGTTGTTTTATGTATATTAACATGTACATATATATGCATATATATATATATATATATATATATATATATATATATATATAGATTATCTACATTGGTATGTTGGCTACACTATACTGTGGCCGAAGCAACTGCGTGGAGACATGTGGACCTTACTCTCAATTCAACGCCATGAATCCCCGACTTTAGAATGCAATGAATGTGTTTTTTATGACAGCCCCTTTAAGAAATACGTTTCTTATCGTTGAGCACTTTCCGTTGAATAAAAGTCGGTCAATTTAGCTCTTATGCGTAGATCGTCGTATAACGATTTGATCACTGTCTGTCTGACGTAATGAACATTTAAATTAAAATGTTTAAAAATTCAACGCTATTTCACACGATTAATGGTAGCCGAATGGATACGGCCTCCGCTAATCGAGCCAGAGATGTCTCGTGTCGCGGGGTTCGAATCGTTCGACTGGTAGTAATTGTGACACCCTGCACTGAAGAATCCCGAAAGGATGAAACACTAGTGTCTGTAGGTATTTAATTATTATAGTAAAAAAATAATTATGACAGCCCCTTTAAGAAATACGTTTCTTATCGTTGAGCACTTTCCGTTGAATAAAAGTCGGTCAATTTAGCTCTTATGCGTAGATCGTCGTATAACGATTTGATCACTGTCTGTCTGACGTAATGAACATTTAAATTAAAATGTTTAAAAATTCAACGCTATTTCACACGATTAATGGTAGCCGAATGGATACGGCCTCCGCTAATCGAGCCAGAGATGTCTCGTGTCGCGGGGTTCGAATCGTTCGACTGGTAGTAATTGTGACACCCTGCACTGAAGAATCCCGAAAGGATGAAACACTAGTGTCTGTAGGTATTTAATTATTATAGTAAAAAAATAATTATATATATATATATATATATATATATATATATATATATATATATATATATATATATAGAGAGAGAGAGAGAGAGAGAGAGAGAGAGAGAGAGATTTCTTGTCCTGTCATAAAATGTTTTTGATATTTTTATCATAGCGCTAAATTAAATGCCATTGTCATTAATTCCAACTTGGTATTGGAAATTAGAATTCCGTAACCTGCTTTGAATTCCTAGGCAACCTCGAGGAAGTAGTAGGGTAATATAAAAATAATTTCATAAAATAAAAGCAGATTATCTACATTGGTATGTTGGCTACACTATACTGTGGCCGAAGCAACTGCGTGGAGACATGTGGACCTTACTCTCAATTCAACGCCATGAATCCCCGACTTTAGAATGCAATGAATGTGTTTTTTTTTATTTTTACAAGGAGGTAACCCCTTATAAAGTTCCGGAAGCCACTCGAGGATAAGAGCTATTGCGTGTACAGAACGTTAGTGTTGAGATTTGACAAAGTGTCTTACTAAAGGGGGTGCTTCATCATGAGATTGTTTATGTTAGACTTGAAGAAATCCTGGTTGTAGTCAGGTGGGAAACAGGCAAACGGAGCAGAGTTCTACAGGCGTGCATTTCTAAGAACGAAGCTTTCTCCATGGAATCTCCATTTAGATTTTGGCATAGATTAAGAGTGGAGGTAATTTTTGACAGTGATTTTTGCTAGACGGGTGATTTTCGTGAAATATTGGCGAGGAGGGACCAGGGATTCGAGCTCATACCAGCACTTGCCATGGAAGTAAGGATAACACAAAGACAGACTCGCAACGTCTCTCTTATGGGAGAGAGGTTGCAAGGAAAATAGAAGGGCATCACCTACTAAGACACAACACCTATTTTTACTCTGTCAAGCAGGATAGGCTGTTTTTAGCAGCTCCTGTCCAGATGTAGCAGCAGTACTCCATCCTTGCACGTACTTGGCTTTTATATAGATAGAGAATTTCATCAGCAGTGAAATATCTTCTGGAGCGGTAGAAGGATTCTACAACTTTTTCCAGCGACCTTGGCAACGGCCTTGATGTACGTGTTCAATTTCAAGTCAGGAGTAAAGGTCAATCCCAGAAGCTTATCAACATATGGAGCTTCCCATAGAAGATATCACACCATTTCAATGAATGCCAGATGGAGATCAAAGCGTTGATGATGTAAAGATAGGAGCTTGGTTTTAGATGCATTAAAAGTAACCCACAATCCCTTCACTCAGTGTACCACGCGCTAGAGATAAGAGGAGATAGAATCAGAGAGAACTTTGATGTGTTGCCATAGATGGTCGTGTCATCAACATAGATGTCAACAGATTATTTAAGTATATGTTTAGCGAGATCATTGATGTAGATCAGGAAGAGAGTTGGGCCCAGGATGAACACCTGAGAGACTTCAGCATTAAAACTGAGGACCTTTGATGCCTGCCCATCAATCACTACTCTTCAGATAAAACGGTAATATATATATATATATATATATATATATATATATCAGAGAGAAATTATCTAATGATTGAGAAAACATTTCCAGTTATACCGTAGTTGGAAATCTTGTTAAGTAAGCCCTAATGCAATACCTTATCGAAGGCTTTTGATATGTCAAGAGCAATTGCCAGAGAGAGAAAATCGTTGTATATAGATTCACTAATCTTATGAGATATAACCGTAAGCACATCTGCTGTTGATCTGGCAGAACGGAAACCATATTGCATGTCACTAAGAAAGTTATTTCTGCTGAGGTGGTTGACTATTTCTCTCTTTAATATGGATTGAAGCATCTTACTCATGACACACAGGAGACTTATTGGTCTGTACTGAGAGGGAGACGACTTATCACATGAGTTCTTAAGGACACGTTTTCCAAGGTGTTGGGAAGCACTTCTTAAGACAACGCTTAAACAGTTTTGTAAGTATGGAGGCAAGTTCTGGTTGACGCTTTTTCAGCACTATAATTTGAATGCCGTGGGGGCCAGTTGTTTTACTGGAATCAAGGTTCTTGATTAACTTGGCGACCTCACGCACAGATATTTGTATATTGCATAGCATGTTGTCTGTTATAGGAGGAAATACGGGGAGTTGATGGTTTTCGTCGAATAGGGTAGAATTAGCTGCAAAGTTCTTAGCAAATAGTTTGGCCTTGTATGATGCTGACGAGATTACCTCAGGTCCATTGATGATGATCGGAATAGAACGTCGACTTCTGTTCAGGATCCTATTTGCTATTTGCCAAAACTGGTGGGAACCAAGCCGCTGCTCAGCTACTTTAGATTTGACGGACTGAGCATATAACTCTCTTACATTTTTATAACTCTTTTACAGTGGTTGGTGGCAGTGCTGGAAGCAGCTTTTCTCTCAATGCATCTATTACGTTGGTAGCTAAGGAAAAAGTGATTTCAATGTGCGATGGCAGCAGCACATTAAGGGGAGAACCATAACTGCCTGTCAGATTTTTGTTGGAACTTTTTGGATGGAATGAATCGGTCTATGTCGACAATTAACTGTTCAGTCAGGTCTGATACTATAAAGGGTCCATCCTTTTTAAACATGGAATGCAGATGTAGATCAGATATAAATATACGGAAGCTGTCCCAGTCAGTCGTAGAATATCGATATACAGTACAGTGGAGAGGTACGTCTGAAGACTTATTATATTTCGATTTTATCTTAACTGATACAACCAAGTGGTCGGAAGATCCTAGAGGAGACAGAACGGAACATGACCATAGCACAGGGAAAGTTGTGAAAAAAGGTATAGAAGTATCGGCCACGCTGGTGGGTTTCTGAACAATCTGAGTGGCGTCTATTGCAATGGCGAAATCATGACAGAACCTCCCCTTATCATTTGTCTTGTTTGAGTGGGTCAGCCATTTCACATTGTGGACATTGAAGTCACCACAAATGTAGATGTTAGCCGAAGGATGGTAGACAGGATATAGTCAATAATCTCAGATATGCTCTTAGAGAGTAACTCCATTGTTGTGGGGGCAATAGAGGGCAAATATAAATGCAGTAGTGTAAGCTAGTGCAACCCGGAAGCACATATAAGGTAAATTCGTGTCTTCACTGGAGATATCCATAACACACAGAAAGCCACCTTAAATGCAGGCACATATACCATGTCAGTGGCTATCTTGGGTGTCAGATTTCGATGTTAAGTTAGAGTACCTTTTAATTAGGAACTCGTCTAGGGAAGTGGTCGGACCTATGCCAGTTTCGCTTAGGAAAAATATGTCCGGTTTCTTCTCCTGTAATTAGGTTTCAACCTCTGGAAGGTTGGAACGTAGACCCCTGATATTGGAGAAGGTAACCTGGTAGTAGGCGTCTACGATGAAGGATGGTATTCTAGGTGTATTCATGATTTTTTTTTTCTGGAGATGTTTCATGTTGAGGATTTGGGATTTGTATAACAAGCCGGCAGACTGGGTTAGAGCAAAACAGAAAGGGAAAGCAGTTGATACAATGACAGGATTTTGTTGTAGCACATGGTAAGGTACAGTCGTAACAATTATCCACTAATGTGGCATCGAAAGACCCCACCAGAAACTACTTCATGGTGCCGAATCCTTTCACCAGATGGCAATACAGCAGCCCCAGTACTTTGCCACCTGCTGATAGGACAGACTACTTAGTAGTTAATCCAAGGTTCGGGTCCCTGACTATCAGGCGGATAACGTCAGCCCAGATGACCGTTTACCTCTAGCACCCTTACTAGTGACATTGCCACACGGATATACATGGAAGCAGAAGATTTCCGACATCTCAGACTACTGTTCACGAAGTACTGCCGTCCTGGAAAGCAGTTTTTTCTTCGCCCTTTGTCAGAAAAAAAACATTTATTCGAAATGAGGACTGAGGGACAAATAAGGAGATGCGAGAGTAAAGAGAGCTGCCGATAACGCATCCACATTGCGAAGTCTTCTCTCCATGAAAAAATTAATAAAAGGGTTTATACGACTTATTAATATTTACCTAGTATACGTCCGTAGATTTAATGCGAAATTAAAGATATTTGAAGATAACACACCCTCCCATATTTACGAATGAAATGAAAATAGGATACATTACTGTATTTACGTTTAAGGTATTACACTTTTTTCTTCTTATCCAAGAGACACCTCCAACAAAAGAATTATAATAAGGGGAATTAATCACTAACATAATTTTAAAAATAGCCCTGAGAAGTTATCACTTGTTGAACTATTCATTAAACTTATTTCTTACTCAAAATACACCCCCAGCGAATTTGAAGGCTTTTCGTTCATTGACATTTCTTTCGAGTTTTTGTGCTTATGGCAGATTGAGTGGGAAAGAGTCGCGGTGGGAGGGATGATTTCTTTTATATTTATACAGGAAAATTAAAGTAAAAAACCTAAAACCATTTTTTAATCGATTTGATTTAGAAAATAGCTAGTTTCACAAACTTGTATGCCTATAAAGTGGTTGAGTTGTAAAAACTTAATTGATCCACATACAATTTTGGCAACGTCGGTACTTGTTACTAGTATATTGATAGATATTAAGTTTTCACCTTATATGTGGCTTTCATATGTCTTTTTCCTTATTGATATTTGCATAAAGATATATAGATATATATTTATATATAAACATACACATGCATGTAAACACATACGTATATATATATACGCATATATATATATATATATATATATATATATATATATATATGAGACCGATACTACACCAACCACACCGGGTGTCCTTAACCTCGTCGGATTTCACCCGATATGACATGTGTTCTTTAGATCGTATATTGTCCCGTCACAAGTTGGTCTGTTGATCGTCTTCACCCCACTGTGTTTTCATGGTGGGCCACTTTGCCTCTCGATCGAATCCTCTCCTACCCTGTGCAGGTAATCTCCGGGTACATCTATGATTCCGCTGGTCTTTGCGGCAACATGAAGAGTCCTCACCACAAACAAACAGAACACCGGTTTATAACAATAACGAACTATTTATTAATTTCATTACTTCATAACAGCTACTGTCTAAATTGAAGTGACTGACTATAGCAGTGAAACGATGTAAGACCAGACCAGTAAAGTCACAGATTTCCTATTAACACTGGCTAGTTAACATCATAACATCAGGCTCTGAGGGCTCACAAGCCGGGAGTGTTTGACCAGATACGCCGTTCAGTTTGCTGGATACGACTCGGCTCTTTTTAGAATTCCTTGTTCTATATCCAACCCCTTTTCCCCACATCTCGTTCAGAGAGTGGTTACAAACACCTTTTCTTTCTTCCTCTTAGAGCTTACCCTTCGTCTTGCCCACTCATCACCTCTTTCTCTCCCTTTCCTGGGAGGGGGATGGTTGTTCACACTGATATCTAGTGGCAGTCCCCATGGGGTTGTCCTTGTCCAGCACCGTGTGTGTGGTCCGTTATCATCTAATGTCACTTCTAATACGACCATCTTTTTTGACATGTAGATAATTCCAAATCTGTCTCCTTTTTTGAGTTAATATAACATCTGCTTTGCCTTTAACAAGCTCATAATTACGTATCGGGGTTAGGTCCTATTTTCCTAGCTAACGTTTTGCATTTCTATGCACTCCTCCACCCCATCCCGTCCGGTCAAAACCCCTCTCTCACCGCAATATGCATCTCGCTGCATACATTCACGACACTAATAGTGTCATATATATATATATATATATATATATATATATATATATATATATATATATATATATGTGTGTGTGTGTGTGTGTGTATGTGTGTGTGTGCGTGTGGACCAGATTATACTAAAATATATGTCATCTTGACTAGATTAATCAATAATCTTATGTCCAATAGATATCAATAAATCATAATTTAATTGCAAATATTAAAAATATTGTAGCAAGCAAATTTGAAGGATCAACAAATTCAGAGGAGGTTTGAGTGTAAATATTGTAGATCTTAGTATTATATTAATTAATAACCAGGATAAAATCAATCTGAACATTGAAATATACTGTAGATTATTAAATTAAGTGTGCTTCGTATTGAGATGAGTAATTTGTATTATTTTTTACATTTATTTATAGTGGACTTATATTGCCATCTTCATATGTTACTGGAAAGTTAGTATAATAGTCCGCAATAAACAAATGGACAAATGATTCTATACATTATTCAACAGAACTAAAAAGCATTTTGCAAGTATAACCTCTTACTGTGCTAGACCATGTTTATATGTGATTCTTTGTATGTATGCATATTGTATCACCATTAGGATTATCTGACTTTAAAAGATATGGGTGTAGTAACTACAGCTAAGATGTTAAGCTTAAATTTGAAAAATAGTTTGTGTCGACTTAATGAATAATTTACGATTCGTGTTTAATATAATAAAATACGTGCGAAATAATTATATCCAATCAGATAATCCTAACAACGGGATTGAAGAAAAAGGAAAGCTATGATACGAGGATTATATACGCTATCATGTTTTGGCTGTGTACCCAAACGATTTTAATGATTGATTGTGAACTGATGTACATGACTCGTTTGAAAAAACGTTAAGATTGTAAATGCCACTATATTATCTACAACTTACAAGTAACGAATAAACACGTGTTTTTTAAAAAAATAATCTCCGAATGATGCCTGCATTGAGTGCAGTATATTAGATGTTGTTTTTATTAGTAATTGCGAACGCGTAGAAATTATTAGTAATCGATCTTTTATAATTTTTTGTTTAGTAACAATAGCAGCAAGCATTTAAAATGTTTACAGATTAACAATTTATTTCATGTGAAGGGTGCTCATTTCGAGACCTGGAAGGACCTACTATAACTAAATTGTTGCATTCATGAGAAGAACGATTGCGTGTAAGCTATTATGAGTGAAAACATTAATACCGTTTATGTGTTGAATATATTCCTCATTATGCGTTTGTGTTTAATGAATTAATGCATAAATATCGGTATTAATGATTTATTATTTGCAAACAGTAATGTGTTAATACTAGAGGGCAGATGTATATCATAGTGGTATTTATTGTTGTGCAGTTCTATTAAAAATCAACTCAATTTTGATTGGTCTCTACATTAGTTGGTGATTTTAAGAGGCTTATTAGTTCAACAAGGCAATGTGTGGCCAATCAGGATTAACATGTCGACCAGCTATATCTCACCACACTCGTAAAATAGCCTTGTGTATTATTGTAACTTTCGAGGTTACAAACATGTCACCACAGCACAGCATTTTGTTCGGTAGAGCTTTGGGAATTATGAATCATATCATCAGAACTTTTTTCCTCCATCAATGTTATGTCCCATACGAATGCATGCATTTATTGACGAAAGTATGCTCATCATGTGTAATTGAATAACTAGTGTTGTTCAATTAGAGTTTAGCCATTTATGATCTTCAATTGCCGCCTTTCACGCGAACTTAATTCCCCCTTCTCTTCGTGTTTTCCTCCGCATGCAGCAAAGAATGCACACGTTCTGCTTTTTTTTGTGGTTAGACTATGTATGTAATTACTTGTACAGGTTCATATTCGGAAAGTTGTCTCGTCTGCTGCGCATTATTTTGATGAGGTACACTTACTTGTTTTATATATCGGATGAGGTAATACTTGCATTTATACTGGGTACATGTTAACTTAGTTTCTTATCGATTCTCAAACGTATTTTACGTGCATTCCCCGAAAAAAAATGTCCCATGGGTCGCAGTTATTTCATATGGCGTGACATTCTTTTTTTTTTTTTTTTTTTTTTACAAAGGCATCACCACATTATCAAGGCCCAGAGGCCACTCAAGGATAAGGGTTAAAGAGTGTACAGTAGAAGTTGGTCAATATAGTAATCATTAGTAATGAAAATTTGGTAAATTTAATAACTTATATGGAACGGCTCATCAAGAACTTATTTACTTTAGACTTGAACAAAACCATATTGTAGTCAGCCGGAAAGCAGGAAAACGGAAGACAATTCCACAGGCGTGCAGTTCTAAGAAAGAAGCTTTGTTCATGGAATCTACGTTTAGGTTTAGGCACAGATAAAGAGTGGGGGAAATTATTGATAGTGTTTACAGCTAGACGAGTGTTTCTTGTGAAAGTTTGGCGAGGGGGGACCATAGATTGAAGCTCAGTTGAACACTTTCCATGAAAATAACGATACATCAGAGACAAACTCGCAACATCTCTTCTGTGAGATAGAGGTTGCAAGGAGGAGAAAAGGACATCTCCTACGAGGCTACGAAGTCTATTTTGAACTCTATCAAGGCAGGACAAGTCCTTTCTAGCAGCTCCTGCCCAGATGTGGCAACAGTATTCCATCCTTGGACGTACCTGGCTCTTATATAGATAGAGAATAGCATCAGCAGTGAGATATCTACTGGATCGATAGAAAGATCCCACCATTTTTCCAGCGGCCTTGGCAACAGATTTGATATACGTGTTCCATTTAAGATCAGGAGTAATGGTAAAGCCCAGAAGCTTGTCAAAACTTGAGGCCTCCTTAAGACGAGAACCATTCATTTCAATTGATGACAAATGTGGATTAGAATGTTGATGATGTAAAGAGAGAAGCTTGGTTTTAGATGCATTAAAAGTAACCAGCCACTCCTTTCCCCATTGTACTACGTGCTCAAGATCAGAGGAGAGAGAATTGGAGAGAACTTGCTCGTTTACTGTCTTAGATGTGGTACCATATATGGTAGTGTCATCAGCATAAATGTCTACAAATGATGTAAGGATATGATTTGGAAGATCATTAATGTAGATCAGGAAAAGAGTTGGGCCCAGGATGGATCCCTGAGGGACACCGGCATTAATACTGTGAGCTTCTGATTTTTGCCCCTCAACTACTACTCTTATGAACCTATCAGAAAGAAATGATTTAATAATTGAGAAGACTTTTCCAGCTATACCATAGCTAGCGATCTTATGAAGTAAACCTTTATGCCATACCCTATCAAAGGCTTTAGATATGTCAAGAGCAATTGCCCTAGAAAGATTGCCACCGTCGAGAGATTTGCTAATCCTATGCGCTATAACTGTAAGGACATCTGCTGTAGATCTAGCAGAACGGAAACCATATTGAGTGTCACTAAGAAGGTTATTTTTGTTGAGATGTTTGATTACTTCTGTATTTAATACAGATTCTAGCAACTTACTCATGACGCACAGGAGACTTATTGGCCTGTACTGAGAGAGGGATGAGCGATCACCTGAATTCTTAAATACAGGGCATACTGATGAGATTTTCCAGGGAGATGGGAAACTATTCTCCTTAAGACAACGTTTAAACAGTTTTGTAAGTATGGGCGCTTGTTCAGGTTGAAGTTTTTTGAGTACTATAATTGGAATACCATCAGGGCCAGTTGCTTTACTGGAATCAAGGTTTTTGATTAGCTTGGCAACATCACGTACAGATATACGTATATCACATAGCGTGTTTTCTGATACAAGAGGAAATATTGGGGGTTGGCGGTCATGGTCGCAAAGGGTAGAATTAGCTGCAAAGTTCTTGACAAAGAGTTTGGCTTTGTCTGATGCTGACGAGATTACCTCAGGTCCATTGATAATAGTTGGGATGGAGCACACGCTTCTGTTCAGGATTCTGTTTGCTATTTGCCAAAACTGGTGGGAACCAAGCCGCTGCTCAGCTACTTTGGACTTAACAGATTGAGCATACAACTCTCTTGCGTTCCTTATAACTTTCTTACAATGGTTGCTGGCAGTCCTGAAAACGGCTTTAGTTTCCATACATCTATTACGTTTGAAGCAGTGGAAAAAGTGATTTCTGTGCGCAATGGCAGCAGCACATTCTGGAGAGAACCATGTCTGGCTGTTAGGTTTTTGCTGAAACTTTTTAGAGGGTATGAAATGGTCAATACCTACAATTAACCATTAAGTTAGGTCTTTCTGCCGACATATATTTTTTATATATAGTTAATTCAAGTAACACATCTCAGTCCGTATTTGTGGCGCATTATCCATGTGAAGTCCTTAACTGCATCGATCACCCGTTCCCAAAACCGTCTGCTCTATATTGTATATCGGCACTGACGTTCGATTAAGTCCTTTCTACAGTATACGGTACCGAAAAACCATGTTAGCAGGTGCTGTAGCACTGAATATCATTACTTACTTGATATTGTACCATTCCAGAATAGTACACTGTTTCTGGCTGCAGTAATTTTTACACTTTTGTGTCAGCGCTCGACGTTACCAGAGGGCATGTAAGCACAGAGAAATTGATGTCGCAATTACCACTCATTTAGAATTATATTAAACAAACGACTTCAAAAGACAGTGTAATTAACCGTCAGAATATCTGTTGGAGTGTCCCGCAAATAAAAGTGCGTCCGCATCAGGTTGATTACATTTTTCACAATTGATCGTGGAAGTTGTCGCTAGGTGAACACCGAAGGGGTTGTTTTTAATAATTGTAAATGTAATTTAACTTTTACATCACCTTTTGAACAGCGCATTGGCTGACACTCTTCACAAAATTTACCAACACTTTTCATAGCGACATTTAAACTCCAGGGTCAATTTGTTTCGCCAAGTGGAGTGTCAACCTAACACTTTCATAAATCAAGGCATAAATCTTGCTTCTTGCGGTAGCGTTGATTGTAGCTACTACACATCAGTATAACGATGAAACAGACTTTTACTTCTACTATTCTATACAAGGACCCTTTTTCTGTCTGTGAATTCTTTCAAAATAGAGGCGAAAACGGCTTGCATATTTATATGAACTTTTACACAAACAAACTTTATGTACCAGGTAGTGCTCTTAGATATGTTTTGTAACGGAATATCTTCGATAAGCATCAATAACCAATACTCGAAATAAGCCGATGAATGAAGGAACAGTCGATTTTGATCTAAATGTGTTCTCTATCCCAACCATCATCAATATACCTGGGTTAATCTCCTCAGCATCAGACAAAGCCAAACTCTTTGCCAAGAACTTTGCAGCTAATTCTACCCTTAGCGACCAAAGCCGCCAACCCCAAATATTTCCTCCTGTATCAGAAGACACACTACGTTATATACAAATATCTGTACGTGATGTTTCCAAGCTAATCAAAAACCTTGACCGCAGTAAAGCAACCGGCCGTGACGGTATTCCAATTATAGTACTCAAAAAACTTCAACCTGAACAAGCGCCCATACTTACAAAACTGTTTAAACGTTGTCTTAAGGAGAATTGCTTCCCATCAGCCTGAAAAATCCCATCAGTATGCCCTGTATTTAAGAATTCAGATGATCGTTCATCCCTCTCTTAGTACAGGCCAATGAGTCTCCTGTGCGTCATGAGTAAATTGCTGGAATCTGTGTTAAATAGAGAAGTAGTCAAACATCTCAGCAAAAATAACCTTCTTACTGGCACACAATATGGTTTCCGTTCTGCTCGATCTACAGCAGATATACTTACAGTTATATCTCATAGGATAAGCGAATCTCTCGACAGAGGCAACCATTCTAGGTCAATTGCTCTTGACATATCAAAAGCTTTCGATAAAGTGTGGCATGAAGGTTTACTTCACAAGATCTCCAGCTATAGTATAGCTGGAAATGTCTTCTCAATTATTAAATCATTTCTCTCTGATAGGTTTATAAGAGTAGTAGTTGATGGGCCAACATCAGAGGCTCACAGTACTAATGCTGGAGTCCCTCATTGGTCCATCCTGGGCCCCACTCTTTTCCTGATCTACATTAATGATCTTCCAAATCACATCCTTACATCATTTATAGACATTTTCGCTGATGACACTACCATATATGGTAACACCTCTAAGACAGTAAGCGACCAAGTTCTCTCCGATTCCCTCTCTTCTGATCTTGATCGCGTTGTACAATGGGGAAAAGATTGGATGGTTACTGGGTTCGTAATATCGTTATACGTTCAAGCCACCAAATACAACACATTATTTTCCATCCTTGCGATGCATTTCCCTGGTGACTTAAACATGGTTTGTGTAGTTCTTTGTTACCCTTTTTTGTGAATGAGTTGGTTAATATGAAATCGACTGAGACGGGTTTACTGTGGATTACCGACAGTGCTTTCCAGTAAATTCAACGAATCAACGTGGAGTTTTATGCAGAGTGATGACTACCAAAGTCCCACTTTCTGATCACTGTTATATATAATTCGCCATATAATACAGATAAATATCTAATGTATTTTGCATGATTTACTTATTTATTTTTTATATTTACAAAATTTAATGACCATATGTTTATATCATTGGTTGCTATTTTATACACAAGCAATAATGATTTGTATATTGCGTCTTGGTAAATAATACGAATTTGTAAAAGGAAATCGTAAACGTTATCTATAATGTAAATCTCACCTCTCTGTTAAAATGTATGTACGCATGTATGTATGCATGAATGTATGTATGTCTTCCAAAAACTTTTGACAGCCGTGACGGATTTTAACGAGATTGGTATCGTTTTTAAGCATGGCCCGTTAGAACGACAAATATCGAAAAATCACACAAAAGCATTCATTTCTTCACCCTCAACATGGCACATTTCTACAAGGGGGTGCCTTTTTTCGCCAATATTTTCGAAAGACATCCCCTCTCTTGATTGACTAGCCGAAAGTTCCACCTCCGCAACTTTCGTTTTTGCGATGGACGCTACAGCAAAACAGCACATTTTTTTCACGGGTTCGAGTCTGTCTGCCTTCTACCCTTTTTTTTTGTTTTCGCAATACACACCTCTAAACACCCTGGCTAGTAATTTATAATATTCACCTAAACAGACAACGACAAGTTTGCCGACAACTAATACCTTGCTAATATAAAGAAATGTTTCTTTAAAATTAATAACATATTATTAGGCTTTAGCAACAGTAATTTTCATGATTTTTTTTTATACTTTCAATTTTTCACATTTCTGGTCATATATTTATTAAATAGACATGATATCCATTTCTCTAAATTCACTAGACTTCTAAAATTGTACTTTCCAATTCTTTCGTATGTGTCTTATCCTCCTTGACGCTTATCTTTGAACACTATAATCAGAGAAAACTGAAATAATTTGGAAAATTGTCACGTATTTCGATCAGAAATACACCAGAAATGTTTTTTTTTCTTTCATATAGCCACAACCGATACCATTTTTATAACGCTTCTTACTATTTGGCGCGTTTTGCTAACACTTAACTTTCCAAGCCAAAGGCATGCAAAGACATCAAATATCATTCGTCGAAAATATATATCAAGACTGTGTCAAATCAAAAATAAATGCAGCATTTAATTTTGTGTCATATATAAACTATTTGAACTTTTATGTACTTATTTGAATATATCATATTCATATCAATTTAAGTGTAAAGTTATTAGGCAAAGAAGACTTACTCGTATAATAAGGATAAAAATGTTAGAGTGTGCTTTACATGAAACTAAATTAAATATGACTACATAAAACTAAATGAAATATGACTTGTTAACAAAAAGGGTCTAGAACATATTTATTTTATATGAAATAAAAGGCAAATTCTAGTAAACAAAGTAATAGTATACAACTTTAAATTCTTATAGTTTAAATAAAACGTGAATACTCATAAAACATACTTAAATACGCTTTTGTCTATGCAAAAAGCACGTGATTACTATACACGAAAGTTAACACATATTTTTTCTTAAATGTTCTGTATTTTACTCATAAAAATTGGAATTAAACTACAGACAATTTGCTCACTATCTCCGCATCAGATTATAAATAGCACCGTTCACAATATATAGTTACAATTAAATCATTTATATGTTGATATTGTTGTTGTGTAGCAGGTGGCTACTATTGGGGACACATTAACCGAGACTCCGAACACATGACAATGATGATGAGGGAGATATTTATACAGACTGGGATAATTCTTGGAAATATATATTAGAGGAGGGCAGACGTTACTTGTGATGGAGGAGGCACATAATACTTAGAAGGGTTGTACAAGAGTTTGCTACAAGATGATGATAAAAACACATATACCTTTTTAGCTGTAAGGAATGACGACACGAGACAACAGCTACAAACATAGTTGGTTTATTTATTCTTCAATCGACCAATCGGTGATGTCAGTAATTCAAACTTTGATTTACATAGTCTTCTTCCTTTCGCTACTCAGGGGCTTCTTCTCCAACTAAAGTTCTCTCATCAACTCTTGACTCTAACTTCGAACCTTTAGATTCCAATATTGAGAATCTCTTTTTATGACGTCAGAAGTGTGTTTACAAACGTGACTATATTACGTTCTCTACAACACGTTTTTTTGCAACCAAAGAATCCTCAATTCTAATTCTAACCTATTTTTAAATAATATATTTTAACTCGCATTGTGCATTGCTTTTAACTGCCCTATTTAATAGATGAACGTCTGTGTGTGTGTGTGTGTCTGTGTGTGTGTCTGGTAACGATTAGGCTCATATATTGTTGACTATTATAGAAAACTGATCGCATATAATGATAGAAGATGTATCGAGACACAGTAATGGGTTCGTTTGATCTTGCATAATGATGATTGATAATTATTGTGGGGTCTGCGTACGCGTCTGTTCAACAAAGTATGGAAATAAAAAAAATTAAAAATTAAAAAAAAAAAACGTTTACAAGTGTTTTTGATATAGATGTACATAATAATACTTTTATGAGTAGGTTTTAACTTAAATAGGGATGGTATAATAAAATTGTGGGGTCCGCGTTCGCGCCTGGCCCCTATAGAATGGAAATAGGCACACACTTGAATAAGGACTTTTCATATCTATCTGCGTAAATACACTTTGGTAATTATGTTTCCGTTTGAATAAATATCGTATAATAAAATTATGGGGTGTTCGTTCGCGTCCGAGCTCCATAGAATGGAAATATGTCAGAAAGTTTTACAAGGTATTTGAATATAGATCCACAGAACATTGTGATAAGTGTTTCAGTGTGAACAGGTATAGTATAATAAATTATGGGGTTTATCTATTTTATTTTTACTTTCATCATATTTTACTTTGGTTTTGATACCTCCAAATGCGAAGCTATCTCTTTACACCCCTTCCTTTTTATAACATATCGTACTTTAATAAATCAGAGTCCATTTTCTGTAGGCTGTTCTTGAACCCAGTCAATGACGGGCACTTTTGCTAGTATATATATATATATATATATATATATATATATATATATATATATATATATATATATATTGTCATTGTTGCGTGTTATATATGATATGATATTTGTAATATGCTTAAACACAGGTATATGTGTTTATATACATCTCTCTCTCTCTGTATATATATATCTCTGTCTGTATATATGTATATATATATATACATACAAATGAAATAATTATAATAATAGAAAACAAGAGCAATACACATACACACACAAACACACACACACATACACACACACGTATATATATATATATATATATATATATATATATATATATACGAAAGAAAGATATTTTGCTTTGACCATTGCTGGTATATATATATATATATATATATATATATATATATATATATATATATATAGTAAGTTATAAAAAGCATATGACGATTAAGCTACACTGTATATTCCGCGTTTCATCCACTCTAGGATTCTTCATCCTGAAGAATCTTAGAATGAATGAAACGCGGAATATTCAGTGTAGCTTAATCGCCATATATATTTCATAACTTACTAACTAGTTCTACCTACGTATTGAGCACTTTTTAAGTATATACTTAAAGTTTACGCATAAATCTATACATTCGTATATAATTTTTTTGTGAGTAAATTAAATAGTTATATATATATATATATATATATATATATATATATATATATATATGCTATAATTTATCTACAAAAATGGAAAACTAATGATTTTTGATTTCTTATGAATACTAACTGCCATCACATTTGTAGATGTGAATTTGTATAAGTCATTTTACTGCTGGAAAATCTAATCTGTAATCCGTAGCAATAAAACTTGAACAAGTCAAACGAGTTTGAAAATTGTTTAATACCGAAAAGTCTGTCAACTATCTACTATGTAAGTGAAACAGAGATTTAAAAACAAAACAGTTATTAAAACCCTGATTCTCTGTTTGTATTGACAAAATACCACGTTGCAAATATACATGCAATTCACTTATTATTTCATTGAAAATCTATAACTACTATAACTACAACTCCTACTCTTCCTTTTTCTTCTCCCCCTCCCGCTACTGCTTCTACTACTTATAATACATTTAAAAAAATTGTATGATATGGTGTTTACGATATCCATTTATATAAAGATAACGATGTATAAACTAATAAAAAAATAAGCTTTAGTTGCTTTGGTAGGATATATGCAAATAGATAGAGAATACTGTCAAATTTATGCGGTTCCATTAAAAAAGTCGGTAAATGCTAGCTAAAGATACTACATGCGAATAGTTACTTAATATGGTTGTACATATTGATTGATGCGTTTTTATATGCAGTAACTATTTCATTCGTTTTCCTTGTATAAAATGGATGTGTCGCGCATTTGTCTGTTACTGATATTATCATATAACACGCGTGCGAGATAAAATATTCATTCACAATAATTATCCTTGCGTGATACGTTTAGTATTTTATGGTCATTTATTTATTTATTTTTATAACTCACAACCATATTAAACATAATATGTTTGCATATTTTATAGTACTACATCATCTTACATTAACTTCAGCATGGTATAAAACAAAATTAATAATTTATTTTTAGAACCTCCGTTCTTTTATAATATATGTTAGAAAATTATTATTAGGAACTATGTAATCGACAATTAAATATTAATATTGAAAGCGATTCGAAGATATAAATAAAGAGAAAATAGATACGTAATTGAAAGATTGTTTTTATTAAAAGTATACCTTAAAAGTTGCAACTTTTACTAGATAAAAAAAAACATGAATATAAGGCCTTCATGAATAAAACAGATCACTGTGAATTTGGATTTAAATTATAAATCAACTAGCAGTACCCGCACACCGGCGTTGCTCGATAGATGTACGACATAAAGTCAGAACAATTACTTTTCCTTGCAAATAAATTAAACTATGATTGTCAACCCTGGTAAATAGCGGGCACTGGCAGCTGTGCTAAAATAAACTAATCTCTTTCACAACGGGTATTTTCTGGAAGGAACAGCTGTTGGAAAACACTCGCCGTTACTGAGATTACTAGGTATTACCTGCCGATTAATGTTGGTTTCGAGTGCGTACTTGCGTGTACTGGCCGTATATGTGGGTACTCTCCGTCTCCCTATGACACTGAAAAACACTGGCGATAGTGATTGGAAGTGATTTTCAGGTGGTTACTCTCACTTCTGTGCATGGGCAAGGACTGGCGAGGACTGACCGACAAATCGCTGGTCTTCAATCTTTGGGCGTTATCATCTAGTGTTAGATTATCATGGATTATTATTGCCCTTTAAAATTGGAGACTGCCATAGAACTAGATTGTGCTTTATTTTCGTAGATAATTGCTGATTTTAGGCAGTTATTGCTAGTTTGATGTGATTAATAGCAGTTATTGGCGTTTATCCGAGGTCACTGGTAGGTACTCGCTGCTTTTACAACAGTCGTATACTGACTATTACTGTCGCTGAAAGAGGAACCTAAATAATGTAATGTTTTCCATCTAAGGATTGTTAAAGGAAGTAGCATTCTGTACTACCGCAGAATAAAAACTGTCCTATTTGGTAGTTGTGGTGGTCAATTTAAATGTAACAGTATCTGCTAATATGTATAAAAATGTTATTTCAAAATCAATATAAAGTAACAAAATGTGCTGTTATTATTTTAGAGCGACCTGTATTCTGCATTGTTATGGATTTGTGAAGTGGTAAACGACTTCGTCGATAAATAAATTAATGAATGAATATTACGATATGGGAACAAAAATCTCGAACAAAGATGAGAAAAAGCTCGAATAAGTATAAGTCGTTAGGTCAAATCAAATGAAAAGCGACGGTGTTTGTTTCAATCTCATTTAGTTTACGAAACTAAACCAATCCAAAGAGAAGACTATATAAACTGAGGGAAATGTTGTTACGCTAGGGTCGTTACTGAAAATAGCTATGTAGAAAACAATGATTACTGAAAAAGAAATCTGGAGACAATTACCGAAAACCGACCTTTTCTATAAGTTTCAAATGTAGGTTCATATTCAAGTAGTTGATTAGGAGGTAAATGTTTCTATGATGTGCTTGCTACAGAGAGCGCGAAGATAGGAAAATGTATTTTTAATAAATACAGTTATCGAAATTGTCGAAAATCAGGATTTCTTAAGAGTTTCAAATTTGTCAACAAAATTGTCCCTTCCATATTACGATTCGACAAGGACTGATTATTTATTTATCATGATATAGTTTTTTTTTTCTAATTGTCTTCGAAAGTACCATTAGAACCACTAGCTATCAGAAGAAGGCAGATAGACAATAAACAGATTAAGGCGCACACACACGCACACCCACGCACACTCACATGCACACCATCACTCCCTCTCTATCTAAATCTCTCTCTGCGTCTCTCTATATCGTCATGGCTGCCTATCTCTCTATATCTGTATATCTCTGTAGAGAATTTGTATACGTGATTGTTAATGTAACTATTATATAGTTAATTTAAGAATCGATAAAAATTTCAATTCGTTTTATGATGATAGTTTCGAAATATTATTAGGAGGAGTAGCTAGCAGAAGATAGCAGACATTATAAAAACAGACTAATGCACACGCACATTATATATATATATATACACATATATATATATATACATATATATATATATATATATATATATATATACACAATTTCCTCTCGCTCTCTATGTCTCTCTATATAGAGAGAAAGATGATAGAGAGAAAGAAAGATAGATATGTTACGAACGCCTTGCGTAAATGGTAACATACAGATAATGTAGATACGGTAAATTTCGATTTTTTTTTTACACATTGATCACCACTTATCAAGGCCCGGAAGCCACTCAGGGATAAGGGTTATTGCAAGTACATTACGTTAGTGTGGAGATTTGATGAAGTGTTTACTTAAGGGGGCGGTTCATTACGAATTTGTTAACATTGGACTTGAAGACATCCAAGTTGTAGTCCGGTGGGAAGCAGGCAGACGGAACAGAGTGCCACAGGCGTGCAGTTCTAAGAAAGAAGCTTTGTTCATGGAATCCGCGTTTTGATTTAGGCACAGATATAGAGTGGGGGAAATTTTTCACAGTGGATTCAGCTAGACGGGTGTTTTTCGTGAAAGATTGGCGAGGGGGGACCAGAGATTGGAGTTCAGACGAGCACCTGCCATGGAAATAACGATAAAACAAGGATAGGCTTGCAACGTCTCTTCTGTGGGAGAGAGGTTGCAGGGTAGAGAAAAGGGCATCCCCCACTAAGCCACGAAGTCTATTTTGTACTCTGTCAAGGCAGGATAGGCATTTTTTAGCAGCTCCTGCCCAGATGTTTTTACGCCCGTTGTAATACAAAAAAGATAACTATAGATATTGTTGGTCTAAAACAAGATGAATGGGGTGGTTATAATGACGTAAACTCACGGTAAGATTAAACTCTAAAATATTAGCCCCGATGATGGCTGGGCTAGAACAAATAAAAAACAATCACTTGCTACCAAGTCTAAACAAGTCGTAATTGTGGGAATGAATGAAGGCAAAGAAATTGAAATGTTATTCAATAATTGATTATTAACGAAAATATTAACGAAAATCCTGCATGAGACGGGGGTTGGGTGAATGTTCCACCCAAGATAGCGGCACACACACACACACATACACACACACATATATGTATATATATATATATATATATATATATATATATATATATATATATATATATTAGCTTATACCGAGAAGACAGCCTGATTATAATTAAGGACGCTTTATATTTCATTCACAATCATGTATACATTTTCACTAAAGATATATGCAGATATATAGAGAAATATATTAAGCATAAAATGTTCGGGATTAAGAAAAATACATAAAGGTTATGAAAAATATAGAACGTAGAAACTCCCAGCAATATTAAACAAATCAACATTCTGGGCGTCATCATTTGATTTAGCTACCGATATTTACGAACAATACATGAAAGAGTATGCAACCCCCACTTACCTCTATCCACACTCTTACCGCTTACTATCTATTATTAAGCACATAGCTAAATTAATCGAAAATAGAATGAATAATAGCTTCTGCAATGAGAAAATAGTCAATAGATAAAAGAATACATATACTGTACAATAAAAACAGCAGATACAAAAATGCCGACATTAAATGCGATATAATCACTATAAACACGATATAAAATCTGATAGTCGAGGAAGAAAAATATATAGATCATTCCCCTTCAATATAATGATAACAACAAAACTAGGGAATAAGTATCTCAACCGATAAACACTTCCTTCCTTACAATGCGCTACATAAATTCATAATTAAAACACCCTAAATCTTAGTTACAACTGCACAAAAGCCATAGAGTAAACTATAAAAACGCAATAATAAAATATTAAGGAAAAATAATCAAACTACGGGCAATAATCATAGTGATAGCAGAAACAACTGCAACTGACAAAGACCGAGGGTCTCTTACGAAGCAATGATTGCTCTACACCTTCGATGATATACTAGGCTATAATATCCACCGTAAAAACACAGAAATAGAAACTTTTTTAAGTAGTCAGCACTTCAATTACATTTAAAAACAAATTCTATGTCCATACATTGTAAATGAATAATAAAAAATACTACAGCCACCTCATTCTCAGTATATAACTGAAAGTTTATCAAGGCGAACAGAACACCATAAGTCGAATGAAAAATAATTAGGAAGACTAAAGCATGTAGTTCATTACATTAATCCTGTTTCCTATGTTTAATAGAAAAACTTGAGATTCTTAGTTTTAGGAAACTGATAAATTATTAAATGTAAAAGTAGAATCAGCCTTAAGCTGAAAACACTTTGGTGGCTAGGCTTTAAGAAAGTTGTAAAAAGAAATTAGTAATCCCACAGGGTATAAACACTAAAATTCATAGCATTCACGCTCAATATCATGACAAATAATTAATTTACAAAAAAGTGAAAGGATGTAAAATAATACCAATACAATTATTAACTGTACTTACTACATTCCTACACACCTTTAATTTATAAGGGCACTCACCTAAAAGCGCCAAAAATAGGCTAGCGTAAATAACTTAACTCTATAAGGGAAGAGCCCATCCTCTTGTTACTACTTAACAATATTCCTAGCCACACCGTTTAATACTAAACTAAACGAACAGAATCACGATTAAGTATAAACCTGATACAGGTTAGTACACTTTATATACATAATAATACAGCACCCGAAATAAAAAAATAAAATAACCTATGGGTCTGGCACGTTTGTAATTGGTATGTTAATATATGCCCACAAGAAATAGTATCGTATGGTAGCAATATATTACGAAACTAACGATATAACTGACCCCAGAAGAGAACTACTATAACTAGAACACTATATAGACCGGAATACTCAATAAATATAGATAGACACCGGTTATTATCACCTACTTGCATGAGTATTGTCTGCAGAACCTGCCCCTAAAACGAAGTATATCATGCTATCATATATATATATATATATATATATATATATATATATATATATATATATATATATATATATATATACAGGCTCCTTCAGTCTTTGACAGACTATGGATGCACATAAAGTTTTATGGCAGGAGGTGCGCCATCTCCAACCACACCTCTCCTTAGTCGATATTGTTAAACACCAGTGGCAAGAGTATACTCAGAACGACTTGAAATAAATGCCGAGATAAATGCAGAGCACATGCAGCGCCTAGAATTCACAAATGGCACCCATCTGGTATTAACCAGGTTCAAAGTTGCTTAACTTCGGAAGTTGCTTAACTAGGGTGATCTAACGAAAACCAGTGTGTTAACGCGATTATGCCATATATATATATATATATATATATATATATATATATATATATATATATATATATATGTGTGTGTGTGTGTGTGTGTGTGTGTGTGTGTGTGTGTGACTGGATGGAAGATTTAGAGTTCTATCGACGAGAGGTAATTGTCCATCCTTTCACGAAATAGCTGTAAGAGCTTAACGCAAAAATAGGTGAATTTTTATTCACGTGGGTTGTGATTTTATTAAATTTACGTATATATATATATATATATGTATATATATATATATATATATATATATATATATATATATATATATATATATATATGTGTATATATATATACAGGCGGCAAAAAGAAAGTCCGAATTTGTAATGTTTTCAAAAATTGTAAATTTAAGCTAAATTTAACTTAATTGTTTCAACAGATATACCTCGTTTGATTGGCCTTTTATTTTTCTATAATTGTGTTTGTTCATACTTGACTTTAAGTTGATATATTCTAGTGTTCACGTCAATTTAAAAATAATTATCTTTAAATTGAGGAGGCAAAAAGAAAGACCGCTCAATAGAAAAGTGTTGTTTAAATGTAACTGAAGGACATTAATGCAACACAAATACAACAAAATGAACATTAAAAACTTAGTAGCATAGTCTTTCTACAATTTGACAGCCTGCAATCTTTTG
Source organism: Euprymna scolopes (assembly GCF_053919585.1). Lineage (NCBI taxonomy): Eukaryota > Metazoa > Mollusca > Cephalopoda > Sepiida > Sepiolidae > Euprymna > Euprymna scolopes. The sequence goes on along the minus strand of NC_136486.1, from coordinate 157,732,940 downwards.
CAATATATATATTTATATATATATATATACATATATATTTATACACATATATATATGTGTGTTTGTGTGTGTATGTATGTATGTGTGCGTATATATACATATATATATATATAAATAGTATTTGGAACAGGATAAACAACATACATTAAACAATGACAACGTTTAAAATTAAGCTTATATATAGATATAAAAACCATTCGCCACGGTAATTTTCACAGACACTCCTGTATAGGATAAAGTATAACCACTGATAAACCAGCATGATTTAAATCATATGCATAAGCCCCTATATCTGCTCGCCAAACTAGTAATTTTTACTATATAGGCATATAACATATGAATAAACAAACAACTATATAAATATAGTATTTGAAAACTAGACAGAAATGACCAGATAAAATGCAATGAATGAAACTAAATTAAATTAATAAATGCTAAAAAAAATAATTAATTATTGTTTTAAATAGAAAAATAATCGCCATAGGAAATGAAAATGAAAACAACCATAAAACCTGAGATAAATAAGTAGCGGCGATAAGACTATTATATTACTTAATATCAAAGGGGAAACTCTGACTAATAAATAACCATCAATTCATAGAATACCACTGCGACAGGTTAACCACAGGAAATAATAATTCACCCTCCTCTCTTACATCTAATCCGCAGCCCCCCTATTTTTCACATTCACAAAATAGAACACTCCCGTTTCTTCAAGAATCTTATAAAAATAATTTTGTTTCCGTTTCAATATCGATTCTTTTTTGGTCAGCTGAAA
>NC_136486.1:157672162-157727162 GCF_053919585.1 Euprymna scolopes | reverse complement strand
TGGATTACTACTTGTAACAGAATATCGAGTATTTTAAATTATGGATCTCTCTAGGATATTGAATTCTTATATAGTCAACGATACGTCTGTAGAACGACGAAAACCAAGTTCATTTTTATAGGGAAATAAAATTGTGAAGAACGATGAATTAAATGTGGAGATATCTTGTTCAATCTGGAAAAAAAACAGTTGATTGATGTTTGAGTTGTATTTACACAAATTATTTTTTCAATGTTTAATAAAATGTTATGATAATAATGGCTATTATACCCCTAAAGCTGGACTTTCTTCTTGCAATTAACACATTGTTTCCTGGTGTTACTCCGTGGTAAATTTATATTTACGATTTCGAATTTTTTGTGCATTTTTAATATTAATTAAACAAACGAAATATGGCCAGATATCAGCTTTTGTTATAGAGTTTATTCATATTATTCAGGCAAACGTCGCATAATAGTATTTATATTCGCAACGGTTCGTCCGTTGTAACTAAAATATAAATAATGGACGGAGGAATTGTAATATATAATTGATCTTATGCTTATTAACAGATGCATGTTTAGATACTATACTACATATGTTACACTTCATGATCGAAATTGTATTGCATATCATTCGATTAATGTATATTGAGTTTGCATTATCAGTACTAATCTCTGAAACATTAATCACTGAGTAATAACTGGCTCTGTCTCGCTTGATCGTTTAAAGGTTTATGAAGAAAAAATATATTTTCGATAAAATAATCTCGTAATTGTATAGTTATTTTTACACCGTTGTCATTTGTTTTGTTAAAAATGGCTGATCAGTTGCGGTTTACATGGAAAATTAATTTGGAAACGTTTACGGCTTCTTGTTTTGGTTAGCTGGAATTACACCTCTAATTATTTCTAATTATTAGTTTCTCGAGTTGTATTTGTTGCATCTATTTTCATAAGATATGTAATAGAGGTTACAGCTTGCAAAATGTCACTGTATTCTTGCGCGTCCTAGCCGAACGACTCAACTCCTATTTACGATACGGTATAAACCAGGGATATATTCGAAAAACATACTATTCATACGCGATATGTCGATAGGGTGATATAAACTAATCACAGGTATTTAATAAATCGTTTCAATCTGGAATGATGACTTCGTTTTCAAATATTAAGATTACCAAATTCTAAAAGATGCAATACAAAAAGTTTGTAAGTAATAGTGATCAATGAGTGAACAGAACAGCTATGATGTTGATAGAAGTCTGTATGATTAACATCCAAAACAAGCTAATGATCGTTTCTACCCTTTTATGACCATTTAATTACAATAAAAAGAAGATTTTCGAGTAGAAATATTAATTATAAATTCAACAGTGCATAATCATGGTTCGAAATACTTGTCGGGTAATTCATTTACAATTGGAAAAATATGTATTATAATTGTAAGATTAGCGAGTCATCAAGTTCGTTTAATACATTATTGTAAGCCCAACAAAACATCAATTCTTGGATATAAACTAGAAAATAAGCAGTAGAAAGTAAAATAAATAGAAACTATATCTTTTAATCCAAATCTTTCGTTTTCAAAGTGCTACCCACTGAGTTGTTTTCGTTTTATTTGATAATTTCGGCTGGACAGTTAGAATAAGTGAGCGGCATGGAAATAAATCAACGTTTTTATAATATTCTCTTGCACAATGTAAATATAAGTAAGGTAAATATTTCTCTTTGAATTCTGTTTGCATGACATATTAGATCATGTCATTTAACAGGGGCTTGTCATCTACTATAAATCCAATCAAACATTATGGTAAATGTATATATTTTTCTAGTAAAACCAATTCATAACAAAAAGGATAATCTTTTGTTCCGGTTCGTTTATACATGTTGGTTGAGCAAATTTATCTGGTTCTTAATAACTAAATCATACATCGTAAATATTTAGTATAATAATTCGAGTTCATAGATATATTTTATGTGGGTATGTTACATAGTGTGATAATATCTTATCATTTTGCAACATTTATTCCACGATCTTCATTTTAAAGAAACCCTTCGAATCACCAAAAACTTTATCAAGAACTTTATTAAGAAATTACATTGATGCCAGATGGGGATCAGAACGTTGATGATGTAAAGATAGTAGTTTGGGTTTTAGATGCATGAAAGGTAACCAGCCACGTCTGCCCCCACTGAACTACGCGCTCGAGATCAGAGGAGAGAGAATCAGAGAGAACTTTGTCATTTACAGCCTTTGATGTGTTACCGTTGATGGTCGTGTCATCGGCATAGATGTCAACGAATGATTTAAGTATGTGTTTAGAGAGGTCATTGATGTAGACCAGGAAGAGAGTTGGGACCAGGATGTACCCTTGAGGGACTCCAGCATTAATACTGCAGGCCTCTTATTTTTGTCCATCGACCCTTACTCTTTTAAGCCTATCAGAGAGAAATGATTTAATGATTGAGAAAAAATTTCCAGTTATACCGTAGCTGGAAATCTTGTGAAGTAGGCCCTTATGCCATACCTTGTTGAAGGTCTTTTATATGTCAGAGCTATTGCCCTAGAAGGGAAGCCTTTGTCAGGGGATTCACTAATCCTGTGAGATATAACCGTTAGCAAATCTGCGGTAGATCTTGCAGACCGGAAACCATATTGTGTGTCACTAAGAAGGTTATTTCTGCTGAGGTGGTTGACTATTTCTCTATTTAATATGGATTCCAGCAACTTACTCATCACACACAGGAGACTTATTGGTCTGTACTGAGAGGGAGACAACTTATCAACTGAATTCTTAAATACAGGGTATACTAATGAGGTCCTCCAGGGAGTCGGAAAGCACTTCCCATTAAGGCAACGCTTAAACAGTTTCGTAAGTCTGGAAGCAAGTTCTGGTTTTTACTCCTAACTTATTACGAATGGTTCATTTTGATTATGATTAAAGACATTTTGCCATATTGATTACATTATGACTCATTGATTTTTTAGTATATCTATCGTTATCAATTGTTTATCTATGGGACCATAAAATATGTAAAGACCAGTTAAGGGTAGATGGGTGTTGATTTAAGGTTGTTTAATATCTTAGGTTTCGATGGCCATATATTATTATCATCAATTATTTTAATCTATTCTAATATTTATTCATTTATATTTTTGTTCACCTACAAATGGATGGTGTCACATCTAATTAATGACCCCCTATTTAATCATAACTACTTTTAAATTTTATTAATTTAGTAAATTATTTATATTTTTTATTTTTAACTTAATCGTTGAAATCGCTAGGGGTTGAGCTGACTTTCCAAAACCATGATTACAGTTTAAGTAATTGTTTTCACTCTGATTCTGTGTAATAGTTTAATTAACATTAACTTCTATTTAATACCTACTCAGTTGTTATGTTACATTGCCCTTCGTATTTCAATATTTAAATTTGCTTGTTCCCTATACTTTACGTTCTATTGATAATGCCTATTTTGAGTTTATTTTACACAGGTTTATGTCGCGAGATTAAGAATTCATTTCTGTGGAGACAACTTTGTATGCCATCCAGTTTTTGTTTAAAATTACTTATGTTTACATATTTAATTTAATTTATTTTATCTTCGCAAAAAATCGATGACATATCTCTGCTTCTGACGCACGTATATTATAAGTTTTGCTTCATCAAACTCTCACACCGTTAATATTTGCAACAGAGAACGAAAACTTTAAGAACATCAATACATCATATATTTTTTATTATTATTCAATTTTCACTCCAAACAAGGTACAGTGCCACTTTGAAGTAGAGGGCTACTATCGGGGGCATAAGTTGCTGGGGTATTATGAAAGGAGATGAGTAGTTCACATTACACTTGAACTTCTGCATATCAGTACAGTTCGGAAGGCAGCATCCCGGAAGAGAGTTCCAAAGTATAGCAGTTCTGAGAAAGAAACTATTTGAGTAGAAAGCCGTCTTACACCTGGGGATCTCTACTTTGAAGGGGTGGGATTTAGCCTTTTGTCCAGGGCATTCACGTCTAGGAGGCACAAGTGCTTGTAGTTTGTCAAAGCATCCTCCATTATTAAAGTACTAGTAAAACAGAAAGTCGTTTTCTAGCACGGTAGAGAGAGCCCACCTTCTTCGCAGCAGGGCAATGCTCTCAATGTATCTATTCCAGTTTATGTTTCCTGTAAACGTTAGGCCGAGAAGTTTAAAATAAGTATTTTGAGTAATGTGTCCTTGCTCATTGCTATTGGTCGTAGAAAGTGTTTCTTGTAATTATTGCAGGAAACCAGCTTAGCCTTAGCAGCATTGAATGTGATCATTGAATTTTGTCCCGATTCAACTACAGATTTGTAGGCCATCATCTAGGGTGTCTGCCTTTATTTTGATATGCATTTATCTGTTTCCCCTCATGCAAGTTATTGAGTGTTGTCATCAGCAAATATACCTATCTCAGAAACAATTTTATCAGGGAGGTCATTTAAGGAATAATAAAGGTATTAGGGAAGACCCCTGACGTACTTCCGCGTTCATATCATATTGTTTAGATGTACAACTATCGAGGACAACCTGGATGTTTCTCTTACTTAAGAAGGATTTAATTACATTATGAATTCTTCCAGTGATACCATATGATAAAATAAACCATCGTGTCATACCCTGTAAAAATCCATAGATATATCGAGGGCAGCCGCTTTATCCTTCCCTCTACTGTTCAAACCTCATTTCCATCATAACAATCATTGCAATCATAACAATGCAATTTCCATCGGTTTCTAATCCATCTGTGAAAAATAAAATATCAAAGGCATTATTAGCGACCGCTCGTCGTATGTGTATATACATATATATATATATATATATATATATATATATATATATATATATACGTGGGTGTATGTGTTATATTGTGTAAAATGGACCCCAAATGTTTTTGTTCAACCATATTTTGCGCAACTGCTTTCTACTGATGCGTCCGATTATCATCAGGAGCGATTGTTATTGTTGTTTTCTTTTTTACTTTGATGCTTACTGTGTTTGTATTTTTTATTGGTTAAAAGGTTGGTGCCTTTTTTAATTTTTAATTTCGATTTTCTTATATATTTTATTTATTTAGTTTCTCATGATTTGCTAAACACTTTTATTATATGTGTCCCTGTGTTAATTGAGATCCGGTAAAAAAGGGGCTGTAGTTTTTTTGCTAAGTATGGCGTCGGCTAATTTTAATCGTCTTGTGCAGTATATGGTATAGAATTTTAGTATTGTTAGTTAAGATATATATATATATATATATATATATACATCTATATCTATATATATATATATCTATCTCTCTCTCTCTCTCTCTCTCTCTCTATATATATATATATATATAAATATATATATATATATACGCACACACTGTGTGTATGTGTATATGGGGAAGCTAACATTGCGAGTGTATGAATGTGTACGTTTGCCTATGTATAAATATTTAGTATAGATATTGTAACTTGTTAAACGTGTCCATTAATACATAGATGCCATTGGGTAACAGTTTCCACATCTTTCATAACACTACCGGTTAATTTAAACTAACCTCCATATAATTAAAACAATTACAGAATGTCTCTCCTCTCTACTACACTTCCAGCACTACTTTTAAGTGGGCACCATATATATATATATATATATATATATATATATATATATTTATATTTATATATATATATTTATATTTATATATATATATTTATATATATATATGAATGTGTGTGTGTGTGTGTGTGTGTGTGTGTGTGTGTGTGTGTGTGTGGAGGCTAATATTGCGCGTGCATGAATATGTGTTTCTTCTGCATAAATATTTAGCATACATTTTGTAGCTTGTGATACATATAAACATACGAATGACTTATATGAATATATAGCTGATTGTTGATAGTAGTTTTCACGTTTTTTCCTACTTTTTTCAAACTGATATGTTTAAGCTTTCAATAAATTTTTCTCCTGGGGCTTTTTATTTTACTGCCGAACTATTCTTTCTTTATGACGTGAGACTTCCATCAATAATTACTTCGATTCGACTACCCATAAAAAGGTCATTCGTGCAATTTTTATGACCCTAAATCTTAGAGGATTTAATTAATATATTGACTAAATCAGTCTTGTATGACTTTGCATTTTATCGACGTTAATGTAGAACAATCTAATCAATTTTCACAACAGTTTACGTTTTCTAAATACACGTTTTGCTTATAATAACTCTCATGGTGTATTAGTGAGCAGCAAGAAGTCATTAATGCCAACTGTAAGCGTTTCATAGCAACCATGTTTAATATTGACCTACGTATTTACCCCTCAGTTTATAATCATTATACGTAATAGAATAGAAGTATTCATATTTTACCCATTTTGTTAAACTACATAATTCCTCTGTTATTATGCCACCAAGTAGTTTGGAAAATTATCCAATTCACAACTTGCACAAGATTTCGAATACTTTCCGATATTATGTATTCACTTTCTTGCGTTACTTAATAGTCATGTTTCGCTTGTAAATATCCTAATGTTCCTGCTTGAACTTGAATTAAAATATCTCATTCAAATTTCCCATAATCCCTATAGAATTTAAGCTAATCTAGGAACATCGAAATTAGATGAAAAGAGATACTATTAACGACTATAATTGCAGGGACGGTAAATAGCGAGCTGAACTGAATCCGTCTACATTACATGCGCATTTACACATGTTAGTACACCCAAAGAAGCTGGAGGCAGAGTGGAGATTCCCAATTATTTCGGAAACTAAAGACAGGCATATTTATTAGTATTTCTTTTACTATTTTATCTAATCGAAATTGATGAGAGTTCTCCTTGGTATTTTTTACTTTTATTGATAAATACGATATTTGAAAACAGTTAAAACCGTCTTACAAAGGATTGCATCTATAATGGCTTAGTAAGAATTCGTATATATTGGTTTCATGTACCATTTATCATTAGGAATTCTTTTGTTTTCGTTTATATCTTAGTTATATCGGGATATTATTGTTTTGGTCCAGATTTAGCAATGCGATAATTCTCTAAATATTTCATCTTGTTTCGTCAATTCTCTGTTTTGTATAGTATTTCAAAACACGTAGTTGTATTATTTACAAGAAGCGTATAATGTGTTAATGCATGCACATTTTGCACTTAGTATTATAGATTTAATGCGTAGTACATTATTTTTATGTATATAATATATAGTAGAACTTTTAAAAGCGAAAGTCATCAGTTAGAATCTAAAATATCATATATATATATATATATATATATATATATATATATATATATATATATATATATATATATATATATACGGTGTGTGCAAAATCAATACATTAAGACAAGGTGTTGATGGCAACAAAAATTGTATTTCATTTTACGTTAACATTGTTTCAATGTCTAGTTCGACAATTTCTAGCATTATATCGTTTGAAAATATTCAAAACCAGCATTTCCTCATTCAGACTTTATCGATCGATGTATATATATATATATATATATATATATATATATATATATATATATATATATATATATTACATGTTTTTATGTATCAAATATATAGTAGCGATTTAAAAAGTAAAAAAGCCAAATCATCAGCTAGAATCTGAACCAAAGCATTTAGTGGTCTAGCCTTAGCTGCTTTCGTTAACACTATCATTTGCTCAACGGAAATGAGTCTGTTAATATATAAATACATATTAGAGCATGCGTAAAACAGCATTATATCGCGAATAACATCAGTCAAGCCAGAGTTCTGTTAATTCTGACCCTCTGTGGTATAGTTAACGGTATATATATATATATATATATATATATATATATATATATATATGGTCACAAATAATATTAAAACAATATTTAACACGCTCTAAAAACTGTGCATCCAGCTATGCAACCTTGCTCCTGGGAGGAAATGTACTTTGAATATATGGAGAAAGATCGATTACCAAATACTTATATATATTCGTATATTTTGGCAATAGGTTATTATTCAGACACATCTGATTGAACACGACGGAGTAATTCTTTTTTTCTGATCTTAATGGATATTTTTTTTTTATTTGCCGGTCGGTCTTTTTAATTTCAGTAGGTAACTTATACAGAATGACGCCGAAAGTTTGTTTTTCGGCCATATTCTTCTCGAGCACTTTCTATCGGTGGATCCGATTATCTTCTGCTGTTTTCTTTTTCTTTTTCTATGAGGCTTGGCGCAATTTTTTAAAATTTAATTTTTCATTTAAATGTTCTTACTTAGCTCACAATAGTGTTTTTAAACAGAATCTAACACTCCACGATAAAAACTTACGGTCGTCCGACATTAAAAATATATTAACTAACAGTACTACAATTAGATACCTTAACAACTGCACACGGCAACTAAAATTACTAGAAACCATACTTATCAAAACACGGCGGCTCTTTTTGAATCGGATCTCATTTAAGACAGGGGAAAATATACAGACAGTATTTAATAAATAACTAGAAACTAAATAAATGAACTATGCAATGAGAAAATTGAAATTAAAAATAAAATAAAAATAATTCGCCACAACAATTTTTATGAAGCACCGATCTGCCAGATCAAATATGCCCATCCTGATCCTCGATACATCTTCTATCATTATATGTCATCAGTTTTTTTTAAATAGTCAACTATATAGGAGCCTAATCGTGACCAGACACACACCCATGCACACACACACACACGCACACACAGACGGTCATCTTTATATATATATATATATATATATATATATATATATATATATATATATACATTTGATACGAATATGTCTAAACCAATAACTGTCTGTATATCTGGGTGTGTATGTGTGTGTATACACGCACGTGCACATCCACGTGTGCGTCCGTGTGTACATGGGGTTGCGATGTATATGTGCACGTATCTATGTATACGTGTGTGGATATGAGACTATATGTGCCCGTTGCCTGCTGTCCACATATGTGTGTGAGAGCATGCAGCTGTATATATGCCGATGTATGTATTCACGAGTATTAGTATCTGTATGTGCGCATGTTCTTGCATGTATTCGTGGGGGTGCAAGTATGTCTGAATAAATATGCGCATGCAGGCACGTGTATACGCCTCCTTGGGGGTGTGGGTGTCGATGTGCGTATGTATCTGTGTATGAGCGCATCCATGCTTACGCACACGTACTCAATTTAGAATCTTAAGGAAAATTTGACGTCAGCGGGAGCGGCGCGGGTGTCTATGTATGCATGCGCGCATATGTGCATATATCTGCACGCCAGGACGGAGATGTATGTGTATATGTGAACGTTTCTTTAAGTATATAATTGTGTAAGTGCATATGGGTGTGCTCGCGCGCGCGACCGCTACTTAACCCTCTACAAGCAATTAACAACAAATAAAAACTAAATAAGTAAACCGAATCATAGCCCACCCCCGCCTCCGAACCTAAGCGAACACCCAACAGGTCAAGACAAACTTACCAAGAAATCATCTCACCAACGAGACGCAAAAAACTTAAACATTAAGACTCGAATTTTAAAGCAATCCCCTCCTCCAAACCTCACATATCCCCCCGCCCCTCCAAGTATCCCTATGCCCTCTGCCACACCAAAAATGAACTTCCCAGACCCTCCCACACAACCACCTAATGTCCTTAAACTCCAAAACTTAAGCATTACCGACATACCAAGTAACCCCTCCCACCTTTCCCCCTTGTTCCCTTTCTCTTTTTTCTGCTCTTCCCGCACCCCTCCCTGACATTATTCACTCTTTCATCTTATCATAACGAACATTTCTGTAAAAGTCTGAGGAAGCTACAGACGGCAAAAAAACGGCCGGGTAGCTGAAACAATAATGTAACTTAACAGAAAGATACGGTAATAAAAAATAAAACGCATATTTTCTCTACAACAGTATTGAACACTTTCTTCATTTTTTATGAATTACCATCTCTACTAAATACACACACACACACACACACACACACACACACACACACATATATATATAAGTAAAAAAAGTAAATCATGTGAAAACACTTTGAAAAAGAGTTAAAACATATTTACTTATAAAAAGGAAGCACAGAATGAGTGGATAGTTCTTAATCCTCGGATTTTCGAAGAAATACTTTCCTTCACATCAAAGGGTAGGAATTAGCATAATGTGGGATCGGATTTTGCTTGCAAAAGTATCTAATGAAACTACATGTAAGTCATAGATCTTACTTGGTAACAAATAGTGAAGCAGAGAGAATAGGGGGAAGAAAAAGGTGATTTCACGTGAATGGATAGTCTGGTGAAGGGTAAAATATCCAATAACGGTAAAATCCAAAAAAGTTGATTTAATTTCCATTTCCGCAATTAAAATCTAAACGAACCGCGTTATTGGAAGATGGGTCAAAGTAAACCAAAAGGCAGAAATCCGTGGAATAATTCACAAATGGGTACAAGGAGCAAGGGAATTAGTTCATATAATATTATTAAAAGCAAATAAATTGTGTGTAGAAAAGAGAAATGGAGAGATTTAAAAAAATCGACTGCCAATGCTGAGCTTTTAAGGAAAAATTAGTGAAAAAATTGAATGATGAATGAGTTAATTTTAGAATAGAAAAGGTAATGTCAAAATGACCCAGGCAGGATGGCATTGAAATGGCGGCACATTTAAAGCAAATATAGAGGTCAACTGAAATATATACGTTATTACTTTAGAATTAAATTATTAGCAGTAGTCATTAAAGGAAGCAAGTGAATTGAGAAGAATGATAAATTTAATACACACATATGCATATACATACCAACATGCATATATACATACATAATATCTGCATACATACATATGTATCTGGATATATACAATTACATATATTCATGCATATATATATATACACAACAAGCACACACATATCCACACACATATATATACACACATATATATGTATGTATATATATATATATATGTGTGTTAATAAGTTTTCGCACGAGTCAATATTTCTGATAGATTGAGTAATATATCACAGAACTATACTGACAATTACAAATACCTCACTTGATCATCAGCTGCCTCTGTAATAATAAAGTATAAAAAATATATAGCATAAAACACAAAACTGGTGGCGTTTATGTTTTTTTCCATAGACGTAATATTGATCGGTCCAGTTTGAATTAATTGATGTTGTATTAATTGTAAAACGACTATTTATAAAATAATTTACAAGTAAATATATTTTTAAAAAGGTTTTATTAAATATACCCATAGCTATATATTTGTATACTTCTGTAATACAAAGACCTTTCGCTAAATAAAAAAAAAAACATCGTATTATTGACAGCAATAATGCTCATGAATCGGGTGACATAATAAGTTTTATCTTGTGCGTGAATTTTTTCAGACAGGAATTTTATAAGCAAGAATATTAGCTTTTATCTGTGCGACACATGTGTGCAAGCCGTAATCCATGTGATATTTCAATTTATATCAAGTAGTTTCTGATCTCTTCATATTGATTCACCTGCTCCAATTCCAGCTGGTAGCACAGTTAGTCGGCTATTCTTAATCTCTGCTGCGCCTGAGTTCAGAAACTTGTTATTTTTATCGAATCTTCCTCTTCTGTGTTTTGATAACCAGCATTGTGACATCGATAGCTGTATCGCACTGCCTTGTATAAACGACAATAGTTAAAGACTGTCGGTTTCCAAGCAACCATCGGTTTATTTAAGAAATATCGCAGTAAATTGACGTTTCGGTTTGGCAGTAATCAGATTTACTGTAATATCATCTATATCGATGCTTTTTTCCTTCAAGGAAGTCACCAATAACCAAGGCCCGGATGCCACTCAGGGATAAGACTTATTGCGTGTACAGTAATAAATGGGATAATATCGTAGTAACTACTAGCAATTGAGATCTGATAAAGTGTCTTACTTAAAGGGGCGGTTTGTCAGGAGTTTGGTTACGTTGGACTAAATGTTTTTAGAAGCTCCTACCCAGATATAGCAGCAGTATCCATGCTTGGATGTACTTGGCTTTTATATAGATAGATGATTGCATCAGCAGTGAGATATCTACTGGAGCGGTAGAAGTATCCCACCATTTTTCGAGCGATCTTGGCAACAGATTTAATGTACGTGTTCCATTTCAGACCAGGAGTAAAGGTCAATCCCAGAAGCTTGTCAAAACATGGAGCCTCCCCAAGATGAGATCAATCAATTTCAATTGATACCAGTGGGGATCAGAGCATTGATGATGTAAAGATAGAAGCTTGGTCTAGATGCATTAAAAGTAACCAGCCCTCCCCCCCCCATTTTACCAGGCATGAAGATCAAAGGAGAGAGAATCAGAGAACTTTGTTATTTACGGCCTTTGATGTGTTGCCATAGATGGTCGTGTCATTTATTATTATAGTATGCTAAAAATGTGATATGATGTGCTGTCGTTCAATTGGCTATTATTTTTAATATAAATATATATATGCGGATCTATGTTCGCAGTAATTAAATCCAAATACTGCTCGAAAATACTAGTTGCCCTCATTCGATTTTTTCCGATTCGAATACAATTACCAATTGTATTACATTGCAAATTCTGATACAATTTCCGATTCCGATTCTTTTTAAATCTCGAAATATTTAACTATGAACGTGTTATTTGTTATGATTACTGTAAAAACACGTGTTAAATGTACAGATCTTTTCTCAAACGTCAGGACACACTTTTGAGGGATGAGCCATCGATTCTAGTTTTGATAATAGTTTAAAATTAATGTAAATAATTATTTTAATATCACTATCAGCGGGGGAATATATTTTTTGTGGATAATTAAATAAAAAGTCAATTAAGCAATCGTTTTTGCATCGTAAAATAGGCACAATTTTTTTCCGATTCTGATAATAATTCCGATACTAATAAATATTCCGATTTTTTCGATTCCCGATTCCGACATCTATTAATCGTCCCAACACTAATATTGATATTTATAGTGAACATTCTGTTGAGCAAGTGTATTCATTTCACATATTGTTTCGTTACTGATGTATTGCCTCTTAAACGATGAGGCCTTCCTAATGTTGTTGACACGGTAACACAAGAGCATTGCAGCTGGAGGAGAGTACTTCGAAGAAGACTAGTTTCATGTCTACTATCAATTAAAAAGGCCATACGAAGAAAATGTATTGAAGGCCCTTACTTCCTATATATATATATATATATATATATATATATATATATATATATATATATAAATATCTCTCTTTCTCTCTCTCTCTCTCTCTCTCTCTCTATATATATATATATATATATATATATATATATATATATACATATATACACATAAATTTAATTAATTTTAAATGCATTTTGCAATTCAACTCAACATTCATTAAATGTCCAGGTTATAGCAGTAAAGCCGTAATTTATCGCATCCTTTTTTTATAATTTGTTTCTATTTTCATAAAACTAAATGTGGCGCAGAGTTTATTTGGGTATTTTTTAATAAATATTACTAAACGTCATGCATGCTTGATTAATATCAATATGAAGTATTAAGCTGCTATTCACTATTTAAAATTAAAAGTTAAAAGTTAACGTGTCTCATTCTCATGAAGCTTATCTTGTTTACACCATCTCACAAATACATATTACATCTAAGCTAACTAATTATTTTTGAATTGCTGATAATTATTTCCGTGTTAGAAGTTCCAACACATACATTCTACCCTTGATAAAAATGTAAAATACAGTTAAATTTGCATATGCATATACATGAAATGGAATAGATTTCTGTCTCTTCACATACAATGTAGATGCGAGCAAACTGAACTTCCCGCTGCAGTGCCAGACTATTTTACGAACCGTTTAGTAATTGACTATTAAAATTAATCGACTGATACGTTTTAATATTATGGACGTATATCAAAACAGCTCTGTGACTATGATATCATGATATGTTACTTACTTTAAATGTATACGCTATTTACTCATGTGGTTTTTTTCATTTAATATTTTGCAAAGTTAATAAATTTCGTACCTTCTAGCACTGTCACTACTCTTATTTGCAATATAAAATAGTTTCAGGGAAAGACACAAATGTTTACTATAAGGCAGTTCTTTTTATTATTGTATTTGTTTATGTATTTAACATCTTATCGCAAGCAGATGGTCCACATTTAATTAAAAATATTAAAGGAGGACTTGTTTAGTTTTTATTAAAAAACAACTTAATTAAAAAAGTCGTTATGAAAACGTCTTCCTTACTCAAGGCAGTACATGTGATTATTAATCTGCATACGTGTACAATTACTTGAAACTCATATATATATATATATATATATATATATATATATATATATATATACATATATATACATATCTATATATATTTGGCTTTACATAAGTAGTTTGTTGCTACACAGTCATGAGCACGTTTCGGTCTACTAGTATTTACTATCTAGATACCTCATCAGGCAACAACCCTTATTTTCGAAAACGAAATTCTAAATGTTGCCTGATGAGGTCTCTAATTAGTAAATACAAGTAGACCGAAACAAACTACTGCTTATGTAAAGACAAATGTAAGCTGTTCTACTTCTGTATTCAGCACTCTTGTATGAACCTCGTTATATTTTACTGGTTACCCTTCCTTTGGAAAATAGCAACTTTAAATTATATATATATATATGTATATATATATATATATATATATATATATATAATTTGAGATTGCTATTTTCCAAAGGTAGGGGCACCAGTTAAATACATCGAGGTTCATACATATGCGTCATATATATAAATATATATATATATATATACTTACATAAATTTAATTCATTTTTAAATGCATTTTGCAATTCAAGGCAACATTCATTAGATGTAAGGTTATAGCAGTACAGCCGTAATTTACCGCATCCTTTTTTATAATTTGTTTCTATTTTCATTAAACTAAATGTGGCGAAGAATTTATTTGGGTATATTTTAATAAATATTATTAAAAGTCATGCATGGTATATTAATATCAATATGAAGTATTATACCTGCTATTCACTATTTAAAATTAAAAGATAAAAGTTAACGTGTCTCATTCTCATGAAGCTTATCTTGTTTACAGCATTTTACAAATACATATTACATCTAAGCTAACTAATTGTTTTTGAATTGCTGATAATTATTCATACACACATACCCAAATTATTCATATATATATATATATATATATATATATATATATATATATGTATGATTTATTTTTTCATTTATTTTGTTTTTAATTCTTAGGTAATTAATAAAATAATGGACCTTTTATTGCGTATTTCATGCATTAGTTCTAAATATTTATGTTTAATATTTACTTTAAGTGTACAACTAAGCAATGCGCAGTTATTTTTCGTTCCGAGTAATACATACACTTCAATGATTTGATTATTTACTGCACTTTTTCTTATGCATTATAATTAATTCGTTATATATTAGCTATTCATTACTTTAGTTCCAAACTTCAGCTAATATCAGACAAATATATTGTAAACCGATAAAGCAAGTAAAAACGATCAGATTTAAAGAAGCGATATACTTGTGACGACGATCATGTAAACGATTTTACCTAAAAAAAATCGTGCTGCTCATTGTCGATTTACATTAGTGTCTTCGTATACTATACAATAAAACTGTTTTCCATACACACACACACGCACATATATATATATATATGTGTATATATATATACATATATACATATGGGTGTTGTATATTAGGTGTAGAAGAAATTTCTTGCAGAATTGTTTATTTTGAATACTAATGATGTATTTTCGAATAAGTTTTCGTTAAATATCCTTACTTTATATATAGTTTTAAAGAGCATCCGTCGAACTATAAAATCTAAACGATTAGAACCGTTTTAAAACAAGTATTTATTTTTAAAACGCTGAATGATAACCTATTTCGTATTTCAATTCAAGCAAGACCGAAAAACTGCTGAAACATCTAGGGATATGTACGAAGCATTAGGTCAAGTAACCACTACTAAACGCACAGCACAACCGTGGTTTAAGAAATTTTGTGGCGGCTATGAGAATCTTGAAGGAAATGAGCGTAGTAGTCGTCACGTTGACAACGATAAATAAAAATTCTTAGTGGAAGCCAATGCATGCACAGCCTTTGGAGAACTTGCTTGTGAATTAGACGTTTAGTATATGCTTTGCAACCAATTGTAAGATATTGGAAAACAAAAAATAAAAATAAATGAATTTTTGCCTTGAAAATTGAAGGACAACCAAAAGAAACGCCGTTATGAATTGCCATCTTCCCTTTTTTACCCGAAAAGAACGACCCTTTCCTGACCAGGTTGTGACTTTTGATGAGAACGCAACATCCGATGAGGCTACGCTCCAAAATCAAATGCCGATAAAGCTTAACGACACTTCATGAAGCAAAAGTTTGCACAAAAAGAACGTTATCTTAAGTGTTTGATTATCTGCGACAGATTTAACTCATTACAAATTTTTTAATGCAGACGGAACCATTACGACCAAGACCTATTGTCAACAAATGGATGAAAGGCATCAGTAGCTTTGCCAACAATATACATTAGTCAAAATAAAGAACGCCAAATTCCCAAGCAGGACAAAGCCCGACCGCACGTTGCTTAACCGACCCTACAGAATTTGGACGAATTGTTTTATAAAAGTATGTCTCCTATGCCATACTATCCAGTCCTTTTACCTACCGACTACCACTTTTAAAGCATCTCGATATATTTCTGGGAGGGAAATTCTTTCAAATCTTAAGTAATATAAAAAAACACCTTCAGCTTCTTCATTGCTATAAGAACGACAGAAATAAACTTGTAAAGTTTTTGTAAATGAGAGTTTAATAGATGATGCTGATTCCGACCAATAAATATTTGATTGAACCAGACTATAATAATTTGAATGTAAAAGTGATAAACGGCAATAGTATTTTGTCAACCTATATATGTATATATATATATATATATATATAAATATATATAAATATATATATATGTTTAATTGACTACTCTACACTCTAAACCCTTATCCTCGGGTGGTGTTTGGGCCTTGATAAGTTGTTATACTAATGTAAGAAATATATATATATATATATATATATATATATATATATATATATAACAAGAATAAAAAAGCATTGGAAATGCAAAAGGATATAGGGATGGTATGCCAAAAAGTATACAAACAAGATAGCTATGAATGGCTAGGCACATGGAAATAGAATTGCATCCAAAGTATAGCCCTATAGCTTTTTTACAACCGTAATGATGGCACGGAATAAAGATTGGAGAAAAGCTATAGGGATATACTTTGGATGCAATTCTATTTCCATGTGCCTAGCCATTCATAGCTATCTTGTTTGTATACTTTTTGGCATACCCTCCCTATATCCTTTTGCATTTCCAATGCTTTTTTATTCGTGTTAATTAGTATTTTTACTTACAGTCTTATTTTAAAACTTACATTCATGATAGTAATGTCTTTTTTAGGAGGCGGTTCATTGCCGCCTCCATTAGTAGCAGATCGCTTCCTGCTGGGTTTTAGGTCTTTGGGTTTTGGGCCTTAGGAGTTTCCTCTTGGTCTTCCATCGGTTCTATATTACATAGAGAGTGCTACCGCCTCTCTGATAAAACAATTAGAGTATTATAAAGTTCTAAAATGTTCATATCTTCACTATTAAATTTTTCTTGGTTCATTCTTTGGCGTTTTGGCAAAGATTTGGCAGTTTTTGATATTTATATTCATAATAGTTTGTGCAGTAGGCAGCTTTTTCCCCCTTGGGATCCCTGTTATACCGTGATTTTGAGTCAGCACGTGAGGCAGCCTTCTTTTTTCTGGTTCTTTGTTAAAAAGAGCACGTGAGGCATCCTTTTTTTCTGGTTCTTTGTTATAAAGAGGACGTGAGACAGCCTTCTTTTTTCTGGTTCTTTGTTATAAAGAGCACGTGAGGCAGCCTTCTTTTTTCTGGTTCTTTGTTATAAAGAGCACTTGAGGCAGTTTTTACCCTCGGGATCCCTGTTATACCGTGCTTTTGAGTCAGCACGTGAGGCAGCCTGCTTGCCTCAGGATTTGCATGCTACTTTATTTTTATTATTTCAGCATTTTTATGATAGTATTCTTTTTGCTCAGATAATACCTTGACTTTGTTCTTTTCATAGACTATAGTTCTCTGAGCTTTTTTACTACGTGCTGACTTTGGCATTTTTTATTAAATGTAAACATATAACACTTATGTGTATCTTACTATAATATCACTTATCTTATAGCAAGACAACTCTCGTAGAATTGAGATACTGCCCCGTCACCAATAGTTAAAGTGTGGAACGGTATATACACAAATAGTGTAGTTGTTATCCTTATATCAAGTCCTAATCAGTGACAGTGTGAGGTTACTTGGTTAATTTATTGTATTTTATTTTAGAAAACTTACATGTTTTGATTAGTAGATTGTGTAAAGTAGCCACAATATCTAGTTATTTTTGTGGCTAGGGCTTGGATTTTGATTCTTTTTGGTCAGCTTCCAGTGAGTTCTTAGAAGATGACTTTCTTGCAGTTTCTTTTGCGGTTAATTTAACTTATTTCCTTTGGCGTTTGGTGAGTTCTTAGAAGAACTGGTCTGATCTACTTTTCTTAGGGAGCGAAGAGATTCAGCTGCATTTAACAATGGTTGCTATAATGTATTTTTGCGCATGCGTGAGAATTTCAAATTTCCTCCTTATTTTTCAATAGTTTGACAGTAGTCATGTGTCTTTCTGCCAAGAGCGACAGACGTCAGTGTTAGCCGTGATCGTCTAGAGGTTAGGACCCCCCGTTTTGGCCGTGCTAACCTAGGTTCGAATCCTGGTCACAGCATTGACATTTTGTACATATAGTCACAAATCTGAAGAATTATTTGTTTTTATAACATTGTTTTTTGACGTCGTACTTGCTGATAGGTTACTCTTATAACAATTTTGATCAACTGAGATAAAGATTTCGTGGTTTCATTAACGCTGGTGGGTTACTGTTAAAAGAAAAAAAAACCTTAACGTTCACCTCAAATATTCAGTGTCCATATATATATAAAAATATAGGCCACTGGCAAACTGGAACGTCTGTGAGCATCTGGTATATTATTTGGACCTGTCCCTTTTAAGAGAAGTTCCGTGTTCGAAGTGGTCTGTCTATATTGGGTATATAGTGTTTAAAACTTGTTATTACATGTAATCTTATTTAATTATGGAGTTAGCTAAAAAGCGATGGGTCACTGCACTTCTCCGTGTAAAGAGCAGTCGATTGATGCTTGAACTGTTGTCAGAGACCGTTCGTACACCGAGATACATCGTCTCAAAAGAAAGAAGAAAGCAGAAGAAGAAAGAAGAAAGAAGAACAATTGGCCATTTTTGTACCCTTGTTTTCTCTCTTTTGACATTTTAACCGACGTTCTGACGCTCGCTGGATTCATAAGACGCTTCTCTGTAAGAATATGTGCTATTTGAAACTTATAAGTTGATTTTAGTTGAGATTTGGATAGTTTTGTTTTGTAGGCGTATATAGGCGTGTACGGGCCATCCCTATATAGAGAGTGCTACCGCCTCTCATATATATATATATATATATATATATATATATATATATATATATATATATATATATATATATATACTTGTTTATTGTTATATAAACATGCTCACATCCCGCTGCTACAAATAGCCACTTGTTTCAATCAAACAACAGATATCATCAGGCAGCGACTTGACTATTCAAAAGTTCAATGAATAATGGATTTTTATTTTTATTAAACAAGCATTATCAGCTCTTTTTATTGAGCACTATCTAACAACCTCGTTGAATTCATTAGTCCATTACTTTTGAATATAAAAAAAACCCGAGTATATATATATATATATATATATATATATATATATATATATATATATATATATATATATTATTACAAGTTAATAGTTTTCAGGGGTAAAATATCCAATAAAAGTTTAACGATGTAAACACGAGAGTTCTCAACACCAAATAAGTTCAAAATATACATTTTATTTGTTTTAGTAAAGCATTAATACGTAGCTACACATTCATAATTACGTTTCGGTTAGCAACTATCTAGTAACTAGAGACTTCTCCAGGCGATATTTTTTATAATGGCTCTCGCCTGGATAGGTCTCTAGTTATTTGTACCTAGCTGAGCGAAACATGAAAATTAATGTTTAGTGACATATTAATGCTAATGTAAAACAACATATATGTATATATATATATATACATATATATACACTTTTAATTTAAATATATATATATATATATATATATATATATATATATGTGAGTGTGTGTGAGAGTGTGCATTGGTATATTTATAAATATATATGTGTGTGTGTACATATATGCACATGTATGTGTGTATATCTGGGCTTGTGTATGAAAAATTGCGACGTGTACTTATCAAAGCATTTAATATATTAGCATGAACAATGAACATCGGAAATATGTTATCGATCTAATGCTTTTTCTGACTTAATTTTTCATTCCGTTTCAGAGTAATGAATCTGATAATCATATTAATCAAATTCTTTCATTTACTTATGTTCATATTTTTACACTCGCCGTGAATGGCAATAAAACCCAAGAACAAAGCCGACTTAATACATAAGCAAATGCGAACGATAGTCAATGTTATACACAATTACACGATGGAAGTAAAAAAAAAATATAACAAAATATTGTTGGTGAGTATAAACATATTTTCAAGGGCAGGGATGCATATTCGATCAAACAAACGTCTGCAGAGCAAACAGATGTGCATATATATTTTTAAAAGCAGTATTACAAACCGCCACCTTTTTATTCCGTAGAATTTATATATGGGATATTCTCTTGCATCAACGTAATAAGTATAAAATCTACTGAAAAAATTGGAGGGATCACTTTCTAACATAAGTTTGAAAATTTTAATATTGATATAACTTCATTTCATGTAAAATAATATTTGTCTTCAGAAGTTCTTATATAAGTATGTACTTGCGTTATATATCTCTGTATATATCTCTGGAGAGGGCCTATTCCAAGTATTAGTAGAAAAATTATTTATAATACAGAACGTTCGTTCCTTGATTAAAAGACAGTCCAAGTTAAATTTACTTATTTATCCGAAGAGCAAGTTTCTATTATACTCTTCTACTTATGCAGCCCACAAAATAATGACCATATTAAATGAGTGTGAATTCCGTCCATTTGTTAAGAAATATTTACAAATCTTGTATTAAAACTTAAACCGTATGTGCACTTATAAATAAACAAATTACACTAACCTTGGTCGATTGAACAATGGCAACATATACAATTATCAGATCTGTAACCATCGTCCAACAATTCTTATAGTAATTAAAATAATTTGAGAACATAGAATTAAAACAATAGAGCATTATTAGTTACAATTTCTTACAAAATAAAAAACAGTTTAATTTATGTAATACAACGGTGTAGAAACCATTTCTTTTGAAATAATAAATACATTGCATCGTTCTATTTACATAGAGTCGGAATTATCAATACCGAAAATAATCTACTGGAAAATTATCATATTGATATTATTAATGTTGCGGTACTTGGGTTGAAGCTTCTAGAATAGGAAGCGATATGACCATTAAATATTATAATAGCAAATAGATGGCGGCATTTAAATAAATTGTTAAAACAAGCAGGAACCGAGGAAGAAAGAAATAGATGACAATTCTAAAGAACAGGTTTACTAATGATATTTCTTATAAATAGTATTCCGTAAAAAAATACTAAGATTAACAACGTTTCAATAATTTATCAAGAAACATTCAAATTGTACCTCATACATGGTCTGTTAGGACATTTTCAGATATGAACAATAGAGCCCCGTCTTAGAAAGTGTTTAGATGGAACTGATTTTATGAAAAACAGCACAATCACTTAATTTAATATATGAGCTCAATAAAACAGTTTATGAGAAGGAGAGACGTTTAAGTTTTACAATCAATGGCACATCGAGAACAGAGCCATATGTACGAATTTGAGAATGAAAATAATCACGCATAGGATTAGAAGGCAATAGCCGAGTTTTAACAAGATTAAAATAAATAAAACTATCGCTTACTCCAATACACAACTGAACCACAGTCAATTTTAGATCAGCTGCATATTTTAAGTGATTTGAGGAACATGAGCGATAAGATAGATTACTACGATATTATCCCATTGGTTACTGTACACGCAATAACCCTTATCCCCAAGTGACTTCCGGCTCTTGATAAGTGGTTGTCTCTATGTAAAAAAAAGAAGAAATATATTTATTAAATGAATTGTAATTTATGTGTAAACACACATTACCACACATTTCACAATCAAAATTTTACACTAGACGATCATAGTTATAAATATAGAGTCGCTATTTTGACGATACCCATAATCTAATGAACACGTTAACGACTCGCTCATTTATTTACACAGTTGTACATGTACGTTTTTATTCATCGTTTTATATACACACACCTATAAAAATTATTCTTTGTAGATGAATTTTAAAGGGTAGATGTGATAACGTAAAACGTTATGATTAAGAAAATATATTTGTCTTATAGTAAATTGAATAAATAAAATATTTATGTAAATACATGTTTCAAATACAAATCTCAGTGTGATAGAACTGTATTTGAAAGGAAAACATTGAATACAGAATATGGATTAAAACATATCGCATTTCTTTCATATTCTAGAAATCTGTGTATCCTTTGTTATGAAATTAAGCAGTCTATACATATTTATTTTTTTAAATTAGTCTATTATATAATTCCCATTTACATTTATCAATGTCAATATATATATATATATATATATATATATATATATATATATATATATATATATATATTTATATATATGAAAAATCTATTAGGTCATACTTACACCGTCATCAATGCAGATTAGGATCAACACTTGTCGAACGATTCAAAACCGCAACGAAGCTACCTATCGGCCCATAAACAAGGAACATAGCTAAAGACAACCATTAATCGCCACGAAAAAAAATTGAAAATTAATGAAGCTAAACGTTTGATATAGACGATCCAGGAGATGAGGATCAACGTTAGTTGAAGAATGTGTGTGTATATATTTATAAATACATAAAGACAAATGGTTTGCGCATGTGTAGATTTGTTTTGCTTTTACTTGTCTTTAAATTAATATATTCATTCAGGATAGTTGGATAAATTATTTAAAACTAAACTCTCATCGTTTAATCTATCGGATCCGTGAATCACTGTTTTATTTCTGTATAAATTACTAAAGTATATTTTAAGATTTCTACACGTAAAAGGAATTGTAAAACTTTTAAAATCCTGTGCGAGAATTTATTCAGAAATGCATGACCACTCTTATCAAATTATAATATTGAATCGCAACTCACGTTTAATATCAGACCAGTTTTCGATTGGTGGCTAATCTATACCAATTATTGAGATGAAGACTTTTTAGTGGGTAGATGTTTTGTACCGGTTAGGACTTTATAATTAAAAATAATGAAATTGTTTACATTGATTTATATGTTCATTTTTAAATGTTGTTTAAATTTCATAATTTAAAAAAAAAGTCAAACAAGTAGAATCTATTTTTAAAGTTAATTGTTTTTTTTTTTTCTTTCAGGAGTTCAAACGCATCTCGCGAAAGGTTGAAAAGAATTGAAACAATAAATTTCCAAGCTTCTCATTTGTTTCATTTAATCAACTTATCACGAAGTGGAGTCTGTGGGCCTGCCTTTACAGAAGTATTTTAAGATTAGGAACTTCACGATTCATCGTTGAGTGGGAAGAAACTAGATTTTCCTGATTTACCTGCACATTCGCAAAATGTCGAAAGGGCAGTTAAATTAACTACCGAGGCTTCTAAAATAGTCTATGGATCTGAAAGAAGAAACAAGCGTATTATTGCAAAAGTTTTATGTCGAAAAATGAGGCCTTGTTTTGGTTCAAATGGATCTTATGCAGAACATTGTGAAATGATGCAACAATAATCATTGCTAACATTTGTGTGTGGTTTGAGATATTTTTATATGAATATGTTTTTAAATTAGTATATAAATTTGACACTAACATTACCAATGATGAATCCAGGGTTTAGAGCAGTTTCAATTTACAATTTTTTTTACACAGTGATCACCACTTACCAAGGCCCGGAAGCCACTCAGGGATAAGGGTTATTACATGTATAGTACGTTAGTGTGGGGATTTGATGAATTGTTTACTAAAGGGGGCGGTTCATTACGAATTTGTTAACGTTGGACTTGAAGGCATCCAAGTTGTAGTCCAATGGGAAGCAGGCAGACGGAACAGAGTTCCACAGGCGTGCAGTTCTAAGAAAGAAGCTTTGTTCATGGAATCCACGTTTTTATTTAGGCACATATATAGAGTGGGGGAAATTTTCACAGTGGATTCACAAGACGGGTGTTTTTCGTGAAAGATTGGCGATGGGGGAACAGAGATTGGAGTTCAGACGAGCACCTGCCATGGAAATAACGATAAAATAAGGATAGGCTCGCAACGTCTCTTCTGTGGGAGAGAGGTTGCAGGGTAGAGAAAAGGGCATACCCCACTAAGCCACGAAGTCTATTTTGTACTCTGTCAAGGCAGGATAGGCTGTTTTTAGAAGCTCCTGCCCAGATATGGCAGCAGTATTCCATTCTTGGACGTACTTGGCTTTTATACAGATAGAGAATTGCATCAGTAGTGAGATATCTTCTGGAACGGTAGAAGGATCCCACCATCTTTCCAGCGACCTTGGCAACAGACTTGATGTACATGTCCCATTTCAGATCACGAGTAAAGCTCAAACCCAGAAGCTTGTCAAAACACGGGGCTTCACTCAGACGAGAGCCATCAATCACAATTGATGCCATATGAGGATCAGAGCGTTGATGATGTAAGGATAAGAGTTTGGTTTTGGATGCTTTAAAGGTAACCAGCCACGTCTTCCCCCACTGAACCACGCTCTCGAGATCAGAAGAGAGAGAATCAGAGAGAACTTTGTAATTTACAGCTTTTGATGTGTTGTCGTAGATGGCCGTGTCATTAGCAAAGATGTCAACGAATGATTTAAGTATGTGTTTAGGGAGGTCATTGATGTAGATCAGGAAGAGAGTTGGGCCCAGGATTGACCCCTGAGGGACTCCCGCATTTATATTGCAGGCCTCCGATTTTTGTCCATCTACCAATACTCTTATGAGCCTATCGGAAAGAAATGTTTTACTGATGGAGAAAACATTTCCAGTTATACCGTAGCTGGAAATCTTGTGAAGTAGACCCTTATGCCATACCTTGTCGAAGGCATTTGATATGTCAAGAGCAATTGCCCTTGCAAGGAAGCCTTTGTCAAGAGATTCACTAATCCTGTGGGATATAACCGTCAGCACATCTGCGGTAGATCTTGCAGAACAGAAACCATATTGACTGTCACTAAGAAGGTTGTTCCCGCTGAGGTGGTTGACTATTTCTCTATTTAATATAGATTCCAACAACTTACTCATAACACACAGGAGACATATTGGCCTGTACTGAGAGGGAGATGACTTATCACCTGAATTCTTAAATACAGGGCAAACTGATGAGGTCTTCCCGGGAGTCGGAAAGCACATCTCCTTAATGCAGCGTTTAAATAGTTTCGTAAGTATGGGAGCAAGTTCTGGTTGAAGCTTGTTTAACACTATAATTGGGATGCCATCAAGGCCACTTTCTTTACGGGAGTCTAGGTTCTTTATTAGCTTGGCGACCTCATGCACGGGTATTTGTATTTTACCTAGCTTGTTCTGTGTTATAGGAGGAAATATTGGGAGTTGATGGCCTTCGTCGCATGGGTAAAATTAGCTGCAAAGTTCTTTGCAAATAGTTTGGCCTTGTCTGACGCTGACTAGATGACCTCTGGTCCATTGACAATGGTTGGGATAGAACGCACACTTCTGTCCAGGATCCTAGTTGTTATCTGCCAAAACTGGTGGGAATCAAGCCGCTGATCAGCTACCTTGGATTAAACAGACTAGGCATATAGCTCTCTAGCATTTTTATTACTCTTTTACAGTGGTTGCTGGCAGTCCTGAAAGCAGCTTTTGTCTCAGTGCATCTATTATGTTGGTAGCTATGGAAAAAGTGATTTATGTGCGCGATAGCAGTAGCACATTCTGGGGAGAACCATCGCTGGCTGTAAGTTTTTTTTTTGGAATTTTTTGGATGGTATGAATTGGTCTATGCCTACAATAAACCATTCGGTCAGATCTGATACTATAGAGGACACTTCCTTTTTAAACATGGAGTGCAGAGGAAAATCAGATATGAATGTACGGAAGCTATCCCAGTCATCCATAGAGTATCGGTATACAGTACGGTGGAGGGGTACATTTGGGGTCTTCTTATATCTCGTTTTTATCTTAAATCATACGACGGAGTGGTCGGAGGATCCTAGAGGAGAATGAACGGAAGATGAACATAGCTCAGGGGAAGTTGAGAGAAAAAGGTCTAGGCGGCTTGCATATTGACCGGGTGTATCGG
This sequence comes from Euprymna scolopes, assembly GCF_053919585.1. Taxonomy (NCBI): domain Eukaryota; kingdom Metazoa; phylum Mollusca; class Cephalopoda; order Sepiida; family Sepiolidae; genus Euprymna; species Euprymna scolopes. Next base: position 157,700,594 of record NC_136486.1, on the reverse strand, counting down.
GCAGACAGGTGGGTGCGCGAACAATCTGAGTGAGGTCATAAGCAAGTGCAAAATCATGAAAAAACCTCCCCTCCCCGTCTGTCGTATTTGAATGGGTCAGCCATTCCAAGTTATGAACGTAGAAGTCACCACAGATGTGGATGTTAGCCGAGGGATGTGCAGACAGTATGTGGTCTATTTTATCAGATATACTCTTAAAGATAGTAACTCCGCAGTTATGGGGCCGATTGAGGGCAAATATAAATGCAGTGGTGTTAGCAAGTGCAACCCTGAAGCCCATATACGGTAAATTAGGATCTTCTCTAGAGATATCCCTGCCACACGGAAAGCCATCCTTAATGTAGGCACATATGCCATGCCCATGGCGATCTTGGGAGTCAGATTTAGCTGTTAAGTTAGAGTATCCGTTAATTATGAACTCATCAAGGGAAGTGGTCGGCCCTATTCCAATTTCACTTAGAAATAATATGTTTGGTTTCGTCTCCTGTAATTGGGTTTCAACCTCTGGAAGGTTGGAATGTAGACACCTGATGTTGGAGAAGGGGACCTGGTAGTAGGGGTCTACTTTGGAAGATGGGGATCTAGCTTTTATCGAGTTTTTGTTCTGGAGATATTTCATGTTGTGGTGTTGGGATTTGTGGAATAGGTCGGAATACTTGGTTAGAGCAGTACAGAGAGGAAAAGTAAGAGAGAAAAAGACAGGGATTTTTTGTAGCACACGATAAGGTAAAGCCGTAACAATTACCCACTAGTATGGCATCGAGAGGCTCCACCAGAGACTACTGCATGGTCCAGATCCACTCATCTAATGGCAATACAGCAGTCCCAGTATTTTGCGCCTGCTGATAGGACAGCCTCCTTAGTGGTTAATCCAATGTTCGGGTCCCTGACTATCAGGCGGATAACGTCAGCCCAGACAAAACGTTTATCTCCAGCACCCTTACTAGTGACATGGCCACAAGGACAGACAGAGACAGAAACATTTCCGACATCTCAGAGTACTGGTCACCAAGTACTACCGACCTTTAAGCAGCTTTTTCTTCGCCCTTTGTCAGAAAAATCACTCATTGAATGAGGACTGGGGGACAAAAAAAGGAGAAGCGAGATTACTGGAGCTGCCGATAACACATCCACTGTATTATCTACATTGTAGTTTTTAAAAATTGATTCCCTTATAAATTCCGAACAGATTTCGTTCCTAATGACTATTTCATCATTGATAATCACTTGTGTTTATGACTTTTGACATTTTTTTAAAATTTTATTTTCATGGAAATCGTTCCAGACAAGTCATGAAGCCACTTAATGTAAGAATCTAAAAATTAATATTTAAGGTCAAAATGTTGTCAATAATAAGCATAAGATGGAAAAGATTCTGCCCCACCAATTACATTTTTTTACTTGCATCTTCAGTTACCGTTGTCAAATGAAGATCATACGCAGCGGGGGGGGGGGTAATTAATATTTTTATATTAATTTTTTATATTAATTTTAATATATTTACACTCAGTTACTAAAATGATTAATCTAATAAATTTGTTTCGACTTAAATTGAGAAATATTTATAGAATTGTGTAAAAAACAACGATTTTTTCAGCGCGTCTAATTTGACGGTCTTTAAAGTTAAATGCGCACCCAACCATGAAAGATGGTAAGCTACATTTTTTATCTTAGTACTCATCATACCAACACAAAACTTTCCCTGCGTAGAAGTTTTTGATTTTCGAGAAAAGTTATAACTCGACCTATCCTAATATATATATATATATATATATATATATATATATATATATATATATATATATATATATATGTATATATATGTATATATATATATATATATATATATATATACATATATATAAGGAATACACATATATGAGAAAGGGTTTCTACTTCATGTTTTTCAGTTCAATATATATATATATATATATATGTAAAACAAAACAGAAGACATTTATTTGATTTAGAGCTTAACATCTGACAATGGAAAACAGCAAGCCGTATCCTGATGTTGTTTAAATGTCAAAGAAACATATGTGTGTAAAAAAGGAGAAGTAAAGAAATTGATCTCAGTTTTTTAAATCAAAAAGGCGAGCATGTGAACAGAACGCCATCTTTTATCTTAATTATGCATTCCATTTTTGATACACACACATATATAAGTATGTATGTATGTATGTATTTACATGCATGCAATATGTGCCAGTAAACATATTTTGTTAAGTAAACTTACAACAAAGCAAATGAGAAGATAGGACATTTTCTCGGAATTAGAAAGAGACTATTATGCACAAAATAAAAGTAAAAACGTCAATTTTAATTAATGTGGGCCTAAGAAATATAATTTGTAAAAAAATACAATGAAAATGCTTTCAAAAAGCTTTTTTTACTATTTCGTTTATTTATTTTAGTGAATGCTTAAAAATTTCTAACAACTTTACTATTGTCAAAGTGTTAATACCAACACATTTATGTACTTTAACGCCATGATGTTGACAAAGTCTTCTTTAGTATATATCTGCGTTTGTTAAAAGTTGAATAAAGTCAATTAAGGACAAAGGTAATGTCAAAACATTTCACTTATATTTTTGTCGTCTATTTTTTAAATATATAAGCGATATTTTTTTCTGATGCTATGTTGTAATGATGAATCATTTTATTTTACCTCATTTCATATAAGGTGAGATTAAATATTCATATGCAAAGATCTTTAATCAATTTCTGTGTTATGAGCTAAGATAATGCTGACTTGATTCCTACAATGAACTACTACAAAATTTTAAAATAATTCTGCTTCTATAACCGGCTTTCAAGTAGCTTTATGGTATAGCACTTATTTTGCAGAATATGAAAGCGATATAAATTAAGCCTCGCAAATACAGAGATGTTCCCCAATCAAAATATGAAAATTCCTTTAATTTTAAGAAGTTTGTAGATTAAAAAAAAAAAAAAGTAATCTGGACCTTTACTTCAAACCAATCCATTTAAATAACGATAAATTTGTTTAGCTGTGTTTAAATCTTTCATTATCGGTCTTGATAATTTTTGTGATGTTTTTGTTTTTACTGTAGCAATCAGTAAGTATATCAGGCTTCCTAATATATCGGTGTATAGCTAAACCTCAATTGTTTTATTCAATTGTAGTAAATCAAGGGCCCGACAATATTTTTCGGAAACTTTAGTATTCGACTTTCCGAGTAGCATGGAATTACGAAATTCCTTCAATAGAATAGCATAGACATATAAAAAACATACATGTTATAAAAATGGAAGCAAACACATTAGGTATGGAAAAATTTAATTTTTATCATTTTTTACAAAACACAGACGACATTTTGTTTCGGGCATCGTTGACAAACAGTTAGTAGGCTGTAATATCACCTTTCTACTCAATAATTTTCATCAATCTCTCTTCATAATGATCAAACATATGCAGAATAACATGTCTACGTGATTCCATTAGTTGTTTTTGGCATCTAGTATTCGTTCCCATATTTGAGCCTCTTTCGTTATTTCAGAGCCATCATAGACAAGTTGCGCAAGCATTTCGCAAATATTTACCATTAAATTTAAATCTGGGCTTTTTGCAAGCCATTCCAAAGTAGTCATATTCGTTCACATGGATGGTCCAATTGTCTTGGTGTATAACGAACTCATCGTTGGGCTTTCTCGTCCAGCAACTGTTGCTAGCTTTCACTGTTGTGTCGTCCTGTCAGCCACTCCAACCATATATTTCCATTAGCAAATATCATACACCAAACTATAGCTCCTCCTTCACCTCTCTATCGTTTGTTCAGTACAACAGGCTCACCCCTTCTCGACCAAGTACACCGCCCATCGCGCCCATCAAACTTGAAATGCTTCTCATCAGTAAATATAACCTTAATGTTAACATGATTTGTTAACCACCTTTTAGCATTCTCCATTCTTTCTTCTTTGTGTTTCTTTGTTAGTGTATTTTTCTTAACCTTTGCATACTCCAAACCTATACTATGTAGCGTTCTTTCTACTGTTCCGACGTTTACATCCAATTCACATTTCTCCTTCACTTTTCTTGTTGTAACTTTTTCTCCAGATGTCAAAAGCCGTATCACAGTCCTCTTTATTTTATTTTTTGTCCCCTTGACAATTGATCTTGTCCGTCCTTTCTCCTTTTTCCGCTTGGCGTTTATCCTCTGCATGTATTCGTCCGTTTATCTCAACAGCCTTACATCTATGGTGATCTTGCTGATGCTGAGGCTATCTTCCCGCTTCTTTCGTGCCAAACAAACGACTTCTTTAAATGCATTATACCTCATTAAAATTAACTGGTTTTTTTTGCAAGCCAGTCCAAAGTAGTCAACAGTAGAATAGAACAGATAACTGATTATAATTATGACAGCGAAGTGTACTAGCAGAAACTTTGCATATAGCAACATATACATGAACATAACTTTTAATAAAATAGGATTTTTGTCTTGTCCGAAAACAAGTGTTGCGCAAGTTTTCGCAAAAATCACGAAAAAACTAAAATTATCAAAGCCGAACTAAAAAATGATGGCAGTAGAAGTGGATTTTCTCTCCTCAACAACGTATTTACATTCTCAAAAATCGTTGGCACTAGTACCAACCTTAAATTAATTTTTTCAAACAGTCCGAAAAATATTGTTGGGCACTGTATTATTTTCGACCGGTATAAAGCGTTTCTTGCATTCCAAACTTTTACCTAGTTTATCAATGTAACTCGATTCATTACTTATAATAATTAGTTTTTGATGTTTAAATTGTATTGCCAGAAACAATAATACCTGGCCAAAATCGATTATTTTGAGTTGTTCTTTTTATTTAATCTGTTCTGAACATCGGTTAACATTATGTCATAATTTGATGCGATTAAAACCTTATCGATCCCTAAAACTAAAATCAGTAATTTATAGTCTTTGTTTTGGGTTTACAAGCATGGACCCACTGGACTCCGAATACATGGTTATTCAATCATATAATCATGAAATACTTTATACCAAATTCGACCCCATGCACCTCATACCGTACAGTCATTTCTGAAGCCTCCACACGTATTTTTTATTTCTCATTAATTATCCCTTTGGAGGCATAACATACATCTTGCAGTCTATCCGGGCATTGCATTAAGAACGTTTTACGCCAATTTAAGGTTATATTGCGATACGATTCTCAATAAAATTCTAATTGTAGTTAGGCGTGTAGTCGGTAAAAACGTACAATTGTTTTATCATGAATCTGAAAGTATCCCTAAGTAACAGTTCTAACCATGTACTGTTCAACGGCTGACGCTGTGTTCTCTTTTGTAAAGACCCATCGAAAAAAAATGACATGTTATTCTTTGGGAGTGGTACAACTGAATAAGTATTATTTTCAGTTAAAGCATCTATTTCGTTTTCCATTGCGATTTCCCATTGCGTACAATGCTCTGAATCAACTGCTTTGTAAAAGCTTCTTGACTTATCAATGGAATAGCAATAGTCGATTTGATAGCCGTCTAAATGGTCGACCTTAAAAAAAGATCGAGTATTCTACTTATTTTGGGGTAACGTTCTTAATAATTTTTGACCTTATCATAATTATTAATCCTCTTGTCTTCATCAATGGCTTTATTTTTTGTCTCGTTTTAAGAATTTGAGCAAATATTTATGCATCCTCTTCATGCATAACTTTTTTGTGATTGAAATTTTAAATGTCTGTGAATTTTACACCTCGGATTCTTTTTTTATTTTATTTTTGTCCGGAGAAGTATCTTAGTATCATGGGCTGCTTTTTTTTGTATCAATTGAATATATCTCAACCGGTTTTTATATTTAATTTGTAGTTTCTATCTATAAATACGAAGCAGGTTAAACCAAATACATGCATGTAGTTTTTTTTCCGTGAAGAAAGCTTTATATTAGGGTTTAGGTAGTCTTTTCTTAAAGGAACAGTTGCGTATATATGCAGCAATTATGAGTGGATACCTCCTGAGGTTTTGAGGAGTTTTGATTCAATTAGTCGACATCTTATCATTTTAAAGTCATTTTTTCGTCGTTGAAAAAAAATTGTTCAGCCAATCTGTGGCCCTGTCGGTGGGGCATTAGAATACGCCGACTGCCCCCCCCCCCTGCAGAGGGTGAACGCCCCTCAATGGGGTCCTGAATATGACCTTAAATTTTATCCAGTGGTGAGGCCCCAGCTAGTGGGCTTTGGGGAGTGTGGAGCCACCCTTTAATTACAATTGCTCTCACTCTGACCCGGAGTGGTAGTACCTGTTAGAGTCCCAACTATGGATTAAATAGAAACTGACCTGAAAACAACAAATATACTCTATTAAAAAAATGTTCTTCAAAATATTTGGATTCGGCAGTAAATAACCCGAAAAGGATTGATATGGCGGAAAACAAAAACAACCAGCCAACCAAATCAACCAATCTGTACTCTTTCGAAGAAGGTAGAAAATATGAGTTTGTTAAACAGAAGTTGGTCGTTTATCCTAAGAAGTTCGTTTCTGGTTCTTTTCGAATCCATGCGTCGCCAATGGTTAGTGTTCACAATATTTAGGTAAAAGAGTGATGATGTTCAATTCAAGCGGTTAAACTATGCCTGCGCCTTTTGCCCGACGGCAGAAATGTCTGGCTTACATAGTGCCAGATAAATCCATACTTTCATAGATATAGAATTGTTAACTATTTCGGACCAGGTAGTCCTATGATTTTTATCATAGGTTTGAAACACTTTTTATATCCTGATACGTGGGCCTAATCGTTGTCTTCTTTGCTTCACTCTCTTTATGTTTTGGTTTCAATCTCAGACGTAGTATTTTTTTACTTACAAGAAGTTAACCGTTCTGAAAAGAATAATACTCGCGTGTACATGTCTTATTTTTGTTTTTTATTTCATTTTCATACGAACTAAATTTTATCATTCATACATAACAACAGAAACAAAGGAAATAAACCAAGGCCAACACGTGGTAAAAGACTTCTTTCACCTATCATGTTATCCGATTCCTAAGAAACAATATTTATCAAAATCTTCAACAATTCTAACACGCTTGGATCTTACAGATGCTAGACAGGGTCTTCAGTCTTATTGAAAAACTTCCAAATTAAAGGTCATAAAACTTTTTATACAATAAGTTCTTTCATTCATTTGAACTAGCGCCAGAAGCATCTGCCTGCAAGTACCATTGTTTGCATTCACTGTCATAAATGTGCCAGCTTTCTTTTACATTGGCGATGTTAAACGTATTTAATGTTCCGTCACTATTTGCATAAAATGTTCGCTTTGTATACGTCTTTCTGACGCGGCTTCTTTCGCCATGTTTTATTAGATTTTTTAAACATCGACTTTGTTCTCATTTTTTTTTACTCCCAGGTAAAATGAAGCTGTACTTTCTCTCTAGACATTGGTTTTTAATATTTAAATAAATTATATTAGTTACTCAGAAATCTGTTATACTATCCGACGTACCGCAGTTGCGTGGTATTAAGCGTGATGTTAAATTTATTAAAAAATTTAAGTAAATATGGGGAAAAAACTGGGACGTGTATATGAGTATTGTTTTCCTAAACAGGTACCTTCTTGTAAGTAAAAAAAATAAGCGAGCTGAGATCGAAACCAAAACCTAAAGATAGTGAGTCAAGTACAATAACCATTAAGCCAGCTTGTCACGTAATTAAAATGTCTTTCAACAACGTTTTCGTTAAATAAGTAATCCCTGATGTATCAAAATTATGCATGCGCCGTCGTAAAATAGATCAAAGATAACAATCCGATGAACTCCATTCAATAATTTTTCAATTTAGACACCTGAGCATTTCAATTTTTCATGTGAAAATTAAGAAATAAGTTTTACACACGTCTGAATACCCTATATACATAATTTCATGCTGGTAAACAAAAATCTGTTGAGTATATATTTTGAGAACTCTCCCATCTGACACTAACATTCTTATATATATATATATATATATATATATATATATATATATATATATATATATATATATATATATATATATATATATATGCATATAAATAGATTCACCGCATTTTTAATTACTTATGTTTTGTTAAACACAGAACATACCGGATATCTTCCCCATAATTTGCTAATAAAACTATTGGAAAATACCATTATAATTATTATAATATCTTAGTCTGATCTCTCTATGAACATGAGTAACACGCTTAAATGTATATTTGCCAACTGTCTTATTATGTTTCAATAATTTGAGGTAATAATGGAAAAGAGCTTGCAACTTATAGACATCGGACAGTCAATGACTGTTTTGTTAAAGTAAATTCATCAATTAGCTATTTTAATATGTCATCTTTTAAGTGTTGATGTTTTTGAATAATACGATGTATTTTAAAAAAATCTTTCCCTCATACATTTCTAGATATAATTCTTTATAGAAAGACATCGATTTATAATGAAGGCGACAATATGACAATTATCAACACAAATGAGTTAAAGTGGTTATAAATAAGGGACTAAATTCAAACTTGAGCGAGCAATGTGTCAATCCATGTCATTAACCAATTTAGACCATCAATTTATCGAATTCTTTTTTTTTACAAAAGAAGGCCACTCGAGGTTAAGAGTTGATGAGTGTACAGTGGTAAAAGGGGACGTGTTGTAGTAATCGTTAGTAGTGGGAATAGGGTAAATTGTATTACTTAAAGGAGATGACTCATCGTGATATTTTCACGGTTCACTTGAAGCCAACCATGTAGTAGTAAACTGGGAAGCAGGAAAGCGAACAGAGTTCCACAGGCTTGCAATTCTAAGAAAGAAGCTTTGCTCGTGTATTCTACGTTAAGGTTTAGTCACATAAAAAGAATGAGGGAAAGTGCTGATAGTGGTTTCACCTGAACGACTGTTTTTCGTGAAAGTCAGGACAGAGAAGACCATAGACTGGGGTTCAGACAAGCACTTGCAATGGAAATAACGATAACGCAAAGACAGGCCCGTAACGTCTCTTCTATGGAAAAGAGGTTGAACGGAAGGGAAAAAGACATCCTCCACAAGGCTACTTAGTCTATTTTGAACCTTGCTCAAGCGTTGATGAGCTCCTTCTTGCAGCTCCTTCGTAGTTGCCTTGGACTACTTTGCTCTTATATGGGTAGATAATTGCATCAGCAGTAATATATCTACTGGAGCGGTAGAGCGATCCCACCATATTCCCAGCAAGCCTGTCTAAGGATTAGATGTTCGTCTTCCATCTCAAATCAGGAGTAAAGTTCAAACTCAGAAGTTTGTAAAAACATAGAGCGTACCCAATTCAAGTTTATACATGCCAGACTGAGATCAGATCGTTGAGGATAAAAATAGAAGCTTGGTCGAATATACATTAAAATAAACCAACCACCACTTTCTCTATTGCAGCACATGATCAAGATCAGAGGAGACATAATCAGAGAGAACTTTATTTTATTTGTGTGAAAAGGTTATAGTAAAAACAGGCCTATTCCTATAGTAATTTATATATGCGTATATATTTTTGCTTAAAACATTTTGCCTACCATACCACTGTCAGTTTTTGGCTACAGACATGAAACTAAATATAAAGAATATTCGTATAAATTTCACAATTGGATTTAAACCGAGGAGAATCGATGCAAACGTGGAAAATATTATAAATGTATCTCGAAGTGGAACGACGGCATTACGAATAGGCATGCTTAACGTAATAGCTATTGATTTATAATTTAATTTTCAGCCTTACAGCAAACATGTTGTAATAACTCAGGCATTTACGTCAAAAGTAAAAACTATATCGTAAGCTAAACGTTTTTATTTCGATTCTCGTTGTTGGCGAATGAGTTATTTTCGTTTTTTGTAGTTTTACTTTTTAAATTATTACAATATATTGATTCCCATATAACATAATAATAACTATAAAATATGCATTAATCTGGGCAGGAACTGCTAAAAACAGCCTATCCTACCTTGACAGAGTAAAAAATAAACTTTGTGGTTTAGTGGGGGATGCCCTTTTCTCTTCCCTGCAACCTCTCTCCCACAGAAGAGACGTTACGAGACTGTCTTTGTTTTATCGTTATTTCCATGGCAGATGCTCGTCTGAGCTCTAATCCCTCGTCCCCCCCTCCTTCGCCAATCTTTCATGAGAAATACCCGTCTGGCTAAAACTACTGTCAATAATTTTCCCTACTCTTTTATATGTGCCTAAATCCAAACGAAGAATCCATGAGCAAAGCTTCTTTCTTAGAACTGCACGCCAGTGGAACTCTCTGCTGCTTGCCTGTTTCCCACCTGACTACAACTTGGACGACTTCAAGTCCAACATAAACAAACTCCTGACAAACCGCCCCCTTAAGTAAAACACTCAATCAAAACCCCCAATACTAATGATTACTACAATACTATCTCATTGATTACTTTACACGCCATAACCCTTATCCCGGAGTTGCCTTCGGGCCTTGATAATGGCGGCCCTCATGTAAAAAAAAAAAAAAAAATTAACATATCATATTTTGGCGTGTTTCACGACCGGGCAATACCGGACGACCTGGTTGTGACAGGTATTATTGAGTATTTTTTTTAGTTCACTAAATATGACACAGAGAATCTTGTAATATTCAAGTCAGTGTTCTAACTTAAGTCATTTTAAATAATTAAGACTTTTTATAGTGGTTTTGGCAAATATGTCGTATCTTTATATACAGTTTTAGTAGTTTACATTATTTTGGCAATACTCTATTTAGACATTTAATTATATTTACCTTCAAATCTATAGAACATTTTTTACATGTATTTCCAATTGTGTGCGAAATTAATATAGCAAAACAATGATGAAAATTGCAATTAATCGCAAAACTATTAAGGAAGAATGCTTTTCTGTTCACTACTAACAACAGCAAGCAGTTTCTTTGTAAATAGATCTCAATTCTCTCATAAGATATCAATAAAAATGCTTTCCTTTTATTTTTTTATATTAATATTCTTTGTTTTCAATATTCCCAAAAGGTTAGGAGCTAAAATTCCGAAGAGAATATTCGTTGAAATAACTAAAACAATTTAAACGAATGATTGTAACTGGCGCCTCGCTTTTAAAAGATGTATGAACCAGTCTATTATATTTTCTCATTCAAACAAAATCAAACACGAGCAATAGAAAGCGATAAACGGCATGAAAGTTTGACAGTACAGACGAAATAAATCAATAGAGCTGAAGAGCATCTTCTACGCCAGACTGATAGCGTTAATATCCTTGCCTTTAATTGTATAGCCAAACCTGTCATCTTTTTACGTTAATTTTTTTTTCTGTTTTCACTATTTATTGACTGATCGGAGAAAATAATATCAATGTATTGAACGGAACATACCGTAGAAATAAACACTTTTTACAGCATTTATGAGAAAAAAAATATTTAACATGAAGGAAGTATCAGAAAACATCTGCTTAGATACTAGCATTTAAATGATGAATGTATTATTATTATTATTATTATTATTATTATTATTATTATTATTATTATTTGCTTACAATACAACATTTACTATTACAGTGTTTATATAAGTGAGTTCTGTTTTAGTAATGTATTGTGTATTTTATAATTTAGATGATTGTCCGGTTTCATTATGAAGATGTCGAACCCCGAGTGGTTCTTTTCTGACTATCGCGAAAGGCACAGCTACATATGTGGTCGATCAACACGCAGACTTCGCGAATTAGAAAAGAAGTAGGAGGGAGAGAGAACAACATTCTCGATTCAAATCTCTAAGTGGAAATATAAATATCTGCTAATAGAATGGGTACCCCGCGTTGTCCGTGTGCTTGGAGGTGTGTGTTGAGAAAAAAAACAAAAAAACAATGGTAGTAGAAAGGTAGGCTAGATCCCGTACCGTGACAGAGGAAAAGGACGGGAAACACGTGACTTCTTTGCTGTTACGACCACAATCAAACCGGAAGTGGCGTAGGTTTTAATTAAGCATAGACAATCGAAAAGAGCGGATTACTTTCGAAAATATCGGCGAACAAAGCGATCCTTCCCTGTAGAAAAGTGGCCAATTGAGGGTGAGGAAATTAATATTTTTAGTCACTTTTTCGGTATTTCTCGTATAAAAGCTGGTGTTTAAAAAAATACTGATCTCGTGAAAATTTGTCACCTCTGTCGAAATTTTTAGGCAGACATGCAAACATACATAATTTATATATTGGTACCTTAATTTTTCGAACAAAACCGATTAAAAAGCTTGTCCGATCTCTGAATACCCTTTATGTAAAACTAGCATTTCAGCCCGGCGTTGCCCGGGTGTTTGGATGCGTATGTTGAGCAAAAAAAAAGTGTTAGCAGAAAGGCATAAAACGCGGTAATTTTTTTTTAATTTGACCCCTATTATGATCCCTTAACATTTATTGTTTTGCGCTCAAATCAAGTTATTAAGTTAGATCCATGTCCAAGACACCGCTATCTAAAATTTCAATTGTTTAGACCCAAAATTGTTGGGGCAATTTGGTAGAGTTCTCACACTCAAATCGTTGAACTTTGACCTCTTAACAGCCAAATTTCTGGCCGAACCCGAATTACAAAGATTTTCCCAAATCTCAGTATCCTGCATATCAAATTTTGAGTCTGTGTACTGAAAGGTGACAGAGTTATTGCGTAGGAAAATGTACCCACACAGACACACAGACACGTTCACTTTTATAGATTTAAGAAAAATATGTAGGTATACATAAATATATATGGACCCCATTTTTGGTAATTGTTAACTTTTTACGCAAATATTATGCAAGTATAAAGCATGTAGAATATCTGCATGAATATAATTACACATAATAGTTAACTAAATATGATCATCCCATAAGAAAACCGAAAAAACTAATAGGAAACTAATTAAAATGAGTGTTTAAAAAATATGCAAATTAGCTAGATATTTTGCTAGTGAATGTTATTCCATAACCCATAAATAAGAAAATTGTATTTTCTTTTTAAATAAATAGAAAAGATGGTTTTTAATATGAATATCAATACACACAAAAGAAAAATGAATTTATAGGAGTATAGATAGATAGATAGATAACTGCAAAAACAGTTCACGCTATAATAAGATTGAAGGAAAATTTGATCCACACCAAGATCAAGAACATGACCACCATCCTTACCGTATATGGTTGGCCAAGAGGATGTTATAATGCAATATTACATTTTACTTTCCATGGCCAGTGACACAAACTCATTGTAGAGTAAGGAATTTTTGCGCAAAATCTCCTTAATTTAAAAACTAGAAAAAAAACCAACCTTTTTTCCAAATCTGTTCTTGCTGGAGTAACTATCATAGATACTTAACAAGCGCAATATTTTAACAAAACTTAATGTCGAAGTATAAATATATTAGTATATATCACAGCGAAGGAAGTTGTCATCATTATGTTTGCTTTATAAATAATGTCAATGGGTCGTTTCCATTATGAATTACTTCAGAAATATCGGATGTAGAGTGCTTAAATAATTTAATAAACTCTTTGGAAAGTTACAATGTAAATTATTCTCTTCAGAATGCTTGATACTTAATAATTCATTACTTCATTAAAGGGCGACTTGTACTGTAATTAAGTAAAGTTTAATATTCCTGGCAAAAATACACGAAATACATGTATCCGGATTACCTATTTATTAAACTAAGAAAATCTTTCAAGCAATGGGGGTGTATTAGGAAATGCCAATCTTTAAATATTTAAAAGGTTTTTTAACATGGTAAATTACTGTTTGAAAATTGTATATTTTAATAATTTGAGGGATTTTCCGAAAGTAATGCCTCCTATTATTATGACGACCGAATGGATTAGAGGTGATCGAAAATTGCATTGCTATAATGACTTTACTCATGCATTTATGACATAAAAGTTTCGTCTTATTATTGTAGATATTGTGTTATAAGCTATCTCTATTGAAGATACTGTGGGGTGCATAGAGCTGTTGTTTAAGTACTGCAAAAATACAGGGGGAGTTGTAGTTTTTATGTAGGAAAATAAAGTGTGGAACACAAATGGTCACTCGTTTTTAATAATACAAATTTAGTAATCGTAGCTTTGTTCCTTTTCAGATGAAAAAGACAATATAAAAAAACTATTTTGAAACGGACTTTGCATGTAAAATGCACATGCGCAATAATCTTTTAGCATTAACACTGGTGATAAAAATATACAAAAATATATTAAAGAGTACAAAAGTGATGCTCGTTTTCATGGTACTCGTACAACTCGCGTCCTAGTAGCTGCTCAGACTTTTTTAGTTAAGAAAATAGGCGTTTTTTACTTTAGAAAGAACCTTTGTATAACTTTCTATATTTTCCTGATTAAATTCCTAAGAAAATTACAATAATCCTCGAAGTGATAATTTATTTCTAAAACTGTTTTTAGGGACATCGTCCGTTGGGAGAACATTTGGTATTATCAAATCTAGCATTAAATATTACATCTCAATTTCCGGATTTTGTTCCAGAAAATCTATACTGAAATTTCGACCTATTGCATGTATGGTTGACTTTGAATCGCCTGCTATGCATTATTTATATGAATGTCTTACATGTCTTGCTTAATTAATTCACAGAATTAATTTTCCATAGCTTAACAAACACGCCCAATTAAAAACACCTATGCAATGCCAGAATATATTAATCTTCATAAAGTTATTGGAATATATCCCGCTATTATAAAATTATATAACAACATAATCGTTATACCAGCTACTACTATAGGTTTATACATATCTTTACTTATTTATAATGAATTGCGTTTTATTTAAATAAAAAATGTATAGTAATTTAGGCATTAAAATTGTATTTTCATATATATTAATTTAGTAAATAAGTTAGGAGAAGGTGAATGTCATCATTTGTATAGATTTTTATATCTATATAGGATTTCTTATTAGAAAGTTACTTAATTTTTTTATATAGAATACAAGACCCAAAGGAATATACCCAAACCTATTTACTTATATAGTTATAAACTCAAATATATGTCAGCGGATTACATGATATATCTCTGAACGTTTGCTAGGATATTGGTGTATAAGTAAGCATTTGCTACATACAACATACTAATACGAGTAATAGATGTAGATGTTCATTCTGTCTCATATGCATCATAACTGTTTATGCAGCTTTTATATATATGGATAATTAGGGCATATATTGCGTAAAAGTTGTTTCATATAAATCGGATTCCTGAATTTGAATGATCCTTTTAGTAGTATAGTTGTGTACATATTGACCGATGAGATTGTTGTCTAGGACCTTTAATATTTATTGTATTGTCATCAGAAATACACATAAGCATTTGAAGGTAACCCCTTGCACCCCCCTCCAACTACGTTTTTTATTCAATACCGGAGGTAAATATCTTTAACGTATGGTATCTGATTTTCCAACGTTAAGGTGTATTTATTTATTAAGAGGTTTTAATGTAATATATTGTTTAATGGCAGAATCTTTTCAAGCTTCATTATAATTTACCGTTATTATTCTGTGTAATAGATATAAAAAGAGTATTCATCTATAAAAAAATGTCCTAAAATTTACTGTAATTTAGTAGTTGTGTATTTCAGCAAAAAATGTTTTTCTAACGAACATGCATACATTGCATTCTATACTTATATCCAAACACTTATATAATTTTCCAATGAAGGGATTCTAAATTTGACCGATGATTCAATTATGTTATCCGTTTTCTTTTAACCTGATTTTCGGCACCATATCACATTTCGAATATAAAAAAATGTCTCTGAAGTAAGATAAAAATAGACCAACTCCAAAATTGAAATTATCCATTTGGAACTGTGATATCGATCAAGTTTAGTCTGACTATAGGGCGAATTACTCGCCAAAAACCTACTGGAGTATAAGTTTTTTTTTTCGAATTACAATTTCCACCGCTATTTACATTTGGCGCTGCATTATTAATATGTTTCATTATGAATTCGTAAAGTTTAACAATTAATATATGTTAAGTGTTTAAATTATATATAAAATTTATGTTGGAAACATCAATATTCACATTGTTCAAGGTTTCATTTGTTCAGCTTTATTGCTTAGATATTCGCTATTAACATTTTCACAAATGCTGTTTTACTTAGACATAATAATAACAGTGTATTAGAAGTAGATCAGTGTTATCAATACATTATTCATCATGCTTGATGGGCCAGCTTTAAAATAAGGCAATATTCACCTGTCAAGTTTTAAACCAAATTCTTATATGTAATTGGTATCTAAAAATACATAGATGGACTCGTTTATTTTAATTCTCTACGGTAAATCTGCTAAATCATGTCTAACATTGTTATATTTCTTGTTGTTTACATTTAAGTAAAGTCTAATTAAATCGCCTAGGTTTTGTTTATATAGATAAAACATTCGATGGCGGTGGGTGTGCTTGAACATACTTTTCTCATAACCCCTTTAAATGCTGGTCACATAACACTAAAATTAACGTATATTCACCAACTGAATTATTTCTAGTTCTCTGATGGCTTTTTGAAAAAAAGAGATTAAGAAGACAGAGCTCGATCTAATTTATTTCCTTTTTCACCAAACATTCGGCTTTTAATGTATACTAAAGTGAGGGAATATAAAAAAAGTTGGCTAATCTAGGTTCGAGGCTATTATCGATTAAATATGGATAACTTGATTTGTTTTTTAATCAATACCTTAGGAAACATAAACACGTTTAGAAATGGGGTCTATATCGTGACAGCAAACATTGTGTTTGCAGGAAATTTAGGTTTCATGCGAAAAATAAAAATAAAACGGGTCTGGAGTTTCATAATCTCTAAAACTAATTTTAAATGGTCGTGAAATGTACATTAACCTTTGCAAATGTCTTTTCCGTTATAAAATATAAATATAAAATTTTCATTATTCACAAAATGTGTGTTTAATGTCCTCATTAAATGGACGATAAAAATGTTGCGACATAATTTTGTGATTACTTTAATATTTCCCATTCAGAACAGGTATTAACACTAAACGTTATTATTAAACTTACAGCAGGAACTCTAAGAGATCTTTATTATTTAATTTCATTGCAACACGCAATGATTATAGTTGACGATGATTTATTTTATTTCTTGTGAACCAAAAATTAAACCTACTTAGTACACGATACAAACAAATGATGATTGAAATCAAATGTTAACCGTGCTGGTGATTTTATGATATGTTCACATAAGCACGGTACCGAAGCAATTTAGGCAAGTAAAGGTTGTTCTGATAATATGTGAAGAATAAAAGACGAACGTTCAAATCAGCGAATTATATAGACCTCATTTATGCACAATAGACGGACGACTGTGAAGAATATATTTTATTGCATCGAATACAATTAAAAATACATTGCTCATTGATAATTTTAAATATTCACTTATTATATCAATGAAGCTAAAGAAATTTGAGAAAAGAACAAGGATCCCAGCAGATTTACTTGTCAGATGAGACAAGAACAAAACATACATTTAAGTGAGATGTCTAAATACCGGCCACTTGAGAGTAAAAATGAATTGAAGAACATATAATTAACATTTTATGATATTCATAAATGTTTTCAGACACTTACCCATCAAGAAATTCAAACCAGGCACTTTCTATCATAGTAGTGGGCTTGCAAACACCTTATATGCTGTTAGTCTCAGACTATAAATTTACCAACCCCATTCGAACGGCTAACTCCACTTGAGGAAAGTAGAAAAACAATTGTCGCGTCTTTATTTAGGTGAAATCACGTGACATCCCAAAAGGAAGGATCTTAATCTCCAATCAATCTTACTAGTTGAAGATATACTAAAACCACTGAACACTATTAACCGTTATATACCTGTAAGGGGTATATTTTTCAATTGCTTAATGCGAAATTCTCAACGATTCGCATTATACACTTCACAATAAAAAAAACATAACTTTTACTGTCCATGCTTGTTAAAGCATCTAACAATAGTCTTAACTAGACTAAACATTGTTCTGTGTAGACATACGCAACTATGAATTAAACGTGGGAAAGCAAACTATATAACTCCACGTTTCGCACATACTTTCGAGAATGCGTCAAGCGTGTTTTGAATGAACTGATCTTTTTTTTTCGTTCTTGAATAGGTGCGCGATACGGAGAGGATAAGGTTGAGTTATTAGGTATATCCCTTTCCATTTTTAACTAATACCATCCGAATTATTTTGATTTTCTTTTTATTATGATCAACATTTGGAGTTTTATGATTATATTCTTAGTTTCTTCCTACGAATATATCTACATGAATCCAACATACACACACGCATATATATATATATATATATATATATATATATATATATATATATATATATATATATATTGCATATAAATTGGGCACTTTTAATTACCTTGTTTTAATTGTTTGATATCGCTCCTGAATGCCTGTTATTTGGTATAATACATGATTGATTGATCACAACGTCTTGTCAGACGAGTGTTACCCCCTCAATCACTGAAAGTCCATATGCTCGAAGATGACTTTTTAATCCTGTCAGCGACTTGCACACTCTCAAGCAGAAATTCCACTGAAAATAATCATTGTTATACATACATATACATCTACATATACAGATACACACATATATACACATCATATGCATGCATATTTACATACATACACACATACATATACATGCATATATATGCATACATACGCATAAATAGAAGTACATATACACGCAAACATATACATATATACATACATATACACATATATATATATATGCATATACATGTATATATACACATGCATATACGTATATGAATATACATGCACATATACACCTATACATACATACATCCACACATACATACATACATACATACACACATACATACAGACATACATGCATATGTCTATACTAATCGTAGATCAGCTTTATATGATTCCAGTCTTTCAGACCTGCACGCCTCAAAAAAAAAATTTATTGCCAGAGGACTTTTTTTTTCTTTTTTTTTTTTGTAGACAATTGTCAAAAGGGGTATTTGTACAAATATGTGATTGCAGAGTTTTATATTTGTACGACGGCTAAGTCTCTCTCTCGGTTTTAAATGTTTAGATCCAGCAACAAGAATGAGCAAGATATGCAGCAACAAGTCAAACTGCAAGCCAGCTTAATGCATACAACGGTCTTCCGCTTTATGGAATTTAAATCAGAGATTTGTTTCCTCTTGATGCGTTGCCTCCACCACGGCTTACGGGAGCCCTCTCCACCCCATAGTACATACATACATAATATATATATATATATATATATATATATATATATATATATATATATATATATATATATATATATATATATATATCAACCTTCACTGAACTAAAAATAGCAAGGTTTATGTTTTTTTTCAATTCCCGTAAGGTGTTAGATAGTAATATTCCATAACGCTGAATTTAATTAAATAGCTAATTTTTATGAGGCACATTTTTCGACAGTGTAATGCTCTTACTACCAACTCTCTTTTTTGAATCAGGTTGTTTCATTTCGCTTCGTTTTTATTAGGTAAGCGGGATTTTAATCAATTGCGTTGTCTTGATATTCCCTCGTCAAACACGCAGTGTATCAATCAAATCTCATTAATATTTCTCTCTTTCTCTTGCTCTTTCTCTCTCTCTCTCCACATATATATTTGTATATATATATATATATATATATATATATATATATATATATATATTCGTGCGTGCATATATATTTATGTGGGTATGTTCATCATCATATATATATATATATATATATATATAGAGAGAGAGAGAGAGAGAGAGAGAGAGATGGAGGTGTATTTATAATCATATTCTATTAATTATGAAATTATTGCTTGGATTTTTTTATTTGCAAATTTGATGAGAACTTACTAAAATAAACTTCATAAATGTCTATATATGTGTTTTATTTCTTTCAGTAGGCCGCTTCCATCATCTTTTTTTTATCGATTCTAGTCAAGTAAACAGTTTAGGTAAGTAAGGAAACGCCATTGCATAAATACACAAAATATACAAAACTGACCAAACAAGTTATATGACGTCCCAATTATTCCTTTTCGTAAACATTTTGTTCTTTTTCATCCCCTAGTAAGGGAAAACAATTTTTAAGGAAATCAAATTATATTATGGGGTCAACATAGACATTCTTTATTTTATTGCCTGCATTTAATTCATTCTCTGTCTTTCACTTCTACTATACCTCAACTTGACTTACTACTTCCATTTTTGTAGCTACTGTTCGTACATATTAACGTCATACCATTTCTATAATCATTTGCAATGCATTACATTTATGTGATTGTAATAATATCCCACAACAATTTTTGTAAACATTGTGTGTATCTAATTACAGATCTTTAAAATTTAAAATCATTGTTCAAGTTTTGAATGGCATTAGTTTTTTACCCGTCACGTGTCTAGTTGGGTATATTTGTCGATATTTATAAGGTAGTAATTGATATTTTCAATAATTCGTCCAGCTATAACTTTACAGCACAGTAAAATATTTATTTAAACGATTTAATCATTATTTTAGTTATTTTTGTTATTTTTTTCTTTATTTTTTCGAAAAATTCAACTTCATACAGACAATGGATGACTACAAATTACGTTAACATGATTTGTTATTCTTTTCCAAAATAGAACTTTACAGCGAAAAAAAAAAGAAAGTATTTAAAGATCGCTACAGAACATTACACATGACTATGAATTTATGCGCTAAAACATAATGTGTGCACACGTCATCGGGGACGATAAAAACGTCAAGCACATACGCACCAATTCATTCTTTTCGCAAAATACTCGCTTATACGTTCGAATGGCAAAATGGATACCGCAATTTGATAAAAACATTCAGAAATTTTATGTCGTGTTTTCCTGTTATTAAGAGAGGGTGTGGGTGTGTTTCAAAATAAGCGAAAACAAAATACTACGTTATTGCATCAAGTAAATTTATTGTTTTTACACGAAGAATACCAAGTCGTAAAAAAAAATGTTTGCTGTTCTGTCAAAGTTATTGTTTTTAAAATTAGACCCGTTTTCTATGAGAAACAAATTTAAACACGGAGTTTGACGACTATTTTAGTCGGAAACATTTTATTAGGGTAGATTAAGTTTAATAACAAACTCATGATCAGCTCATACATTGTATTGGATATTATCTGTGTTTACATTACATCTCGCTGTTAAATATTTTCAAACTTCGTATATTTTGAGACAGAAATGCCATTATCTACGCCATTATATCTTAACCTAAACTTTATGTATACAACTTAATTTTGTCACAGATAGAATTCATACGGCTCTCGTGTGTTTTATTAATGCGTTGATCACGTTTCTAAACAAACAAGTTAATATGAATTGAAAATGAGCAGTGGGCAAAAACACAAATTGATCATATCACAGTTTATCTGAATTCATTAGACAATGTGTAGTTTTGTGTTAAAATAATATATGTAATTTTAATCACGTGTGCAATTAATTTTGCTTAGGCGTACGTTTACACAAACTATTTACATGGCTATGAAATTTAATATTAGATTTGAAGGGTTTTTTTTATTGTTCCCTATTTGGAGACATGCTGATAAGCGTCCAATTGTGTATATTCCTATATCCCCATACCTAGGCTTCTACAGCAACAAAGTTATGAAGACATTATAGAATTTTCCATTAAATAACATTTACGAAAAAATGAGGGTTCAACTGCATTTTTAATTACTTTAGACTTATGTCAATTCTGACACTGAGATTTTATGCACATCAATTTATATGCATGTGCTATGCATGGCATTTATTATAAAAAAGTATTTATTCAAGTGTATAATTTACACTTGTATTTACAAAACATTCGCGCACGTAATATATATATATATATATATATATATATATATATATATATATATATATATATATATTGTTTTCAGAAAAAAAATCACCATACAAAAATTAAGATATTGGTAAACTTATAGTCATGCAGGCACATATACGTTTAGTGTATCTATTTAACTGATTTTAATCACATTTGTATTTAGCTCAGAAATATGCACACAACTAAACCCAATAGTTATGAATATTGAGATAATGTGTAGCTCGAAATGTCAACGTATTATACAATTATTTATGTTTACTTTTTTATTTCTTATTATTGAATGTTTGTAAGCGTTTATAATTTAACATTTACTACTATTAAATATAATGCGTGTTTTTAATAATAGTATTGCTTTTATATATCATCAATATTTAAATGCACATCAGTGATTTACTTAAAGATTATAATCTATGGTATGGAATGATATTTCAAAATAATAAATTATTGACGTGTTTCATATGCCAATGAGGAAATACATTTCACTTAACGTGTCTTCCTTTTTGAAAATATCTTTGTATATGCATAGTAATCTACATAATGTTAGGAACGTGAACTATCGATTGAATAGTCAGTAAATTTACACCAAAGTAACATAATTTGCAAATTATATCTACATTGTTGTATGCAATCATTGATTTATAGCTGACGGTGATATATTTGTTAATTTATAAAGAACATTGCCATAGTTTATCAGTAAGTTAGGCTAATTTTCATTAGAAACCCCAATCGGAAGAAAGACGTTACTCAGTATCGTTTATCTATAATATACATCTTACCTGTCTGTTTAAATAAATGTGTGTATGCATGCTTAAAACTTTCGACGAATGTGACGATATTTCACTTGATTGGTATATTATTAAAGGTTTCGGACGACAAATACCGAAAAATTGGCTAAAAATCATTAAATATTTACCCTCGACTGGGCACGTTACTATGCGGAGGGGCCGTTTTTTGAACCAATATTTTCGAAAGTCATCCCAATTTTCGATTGACTAGTCTTAATTTAAACATTCTTAATTTCTGATTTGTGATGGAAGCAACAGCAAAAATGTCATATATTTTTCATGTTATTTTCCTCCGCTGCGGTACGGGTTCGAGCCTGCTTACTATTTTAATATAAAATATGATTTGGTTAACACACACCCCCAAACACCCTGGCGATGCCGGGCGTTCAAGCAAGTTAATAATAAGAGTACACATGCATTATATTTCTCTTACAATAGAGAGTGTTCTATAAAGGATTATAGAAAATTAAATCAGATAAATGTTATTAAACGAGTGAGTGACATCTAATCTCAATACCTACAACTGTGGTGATTTTACGTGGAGGTTTTATTGTTTTTATATGTAGCCAAATGTTAAAATCGAACTAATTTAAACTTATAGACATTAGAGAAATTGTGATTGTATTAGTAGCATCCGTTTTTAGAATGGTAGGCCCGTGATGGTGTATAAATAGTTGAAACGACTATCCTATCCAGAGGTATAACTATACTTTACTAATATGCTTCCCGGACAAACAACGTGCTTAGTTAAAATAAGGTAACAAATGAGGTTTCTTATTAAATACTTAAGGCTCTGTCTGATGTAACTCGGTTTTACAGTGGATATGTGCCAAAGGATTTCATGTAGCATTTAACTCGTTGCAAGCAATACGTGATACCGTACTTTGCCTTGGTGAACAAATGCATCTTCTTGTCATTCTCAACCGTTCCCTAAGCATTGTTGTTTTAAGCCCAACTAGTAATGTTTCTATTACTCAGTATATATATATATATATATATATATATATATATATATATATATATATATATATATATAAGTATTTTTACATGACAACTGATTAATAAAATGCATTACGCTTAGAGAGCCTGTCTTATTCTACCAAATTGAAAATTGGAAGAGACGTTTCAATTACTTTTTATTAAAAGAGGAAATGAAAGGTAATTGCAACTTTCCTTCTAATTTTCGGATTTTATATTCCTACCTACATGCATTTTATTTTCGTTTGGTTGCATAATACTTAAGTTTCATCTGATGAGTTCATGGAAAAAGAGCTCATTTAATTTACATAATATTTTAATGAATGATTTCGCCCTACGAAATAATTACTGTCAAGAATTGCACATGTAAACGTAGTTGAAGGAATAAATTCTAACATGGTAAACATCATTAAATCTGGAATATAACTTTTTGTAATGTGTTGGTTACATGTTCTGTAATTACATTTAGCTTCATAAATAAAAGATTAATATGTAAAAAAGTAAATGTAATTGAAAAAATTCATATTTCCAAAAAATATATATAAATATATGTAACGCATATTTATATATATATATATACATATATATATATGCATGCATATATATGCGTATAAATTCGTGCTTCTTTTGTGTGTATTGATATTCATATTAAAAACCCTCTTTTCTATTTATTTAAAAAGAAAATACAATTTTCTTATATATGAGTTATGGAATTGCAGTCACTAGCAAACTATCTAGCTAATTTGCATATTCTTTTAAAAATTCATTTGAAAATTCCCTATTAGTTTTTTCGGTTTTCTTATGGGATAATCATTTTTAGTTTACTATTATGTGTAATTATATTCATGCAGATATTCTACATGATTCTTATTTGCGTAAAAAGTTTACAGAAAACACAAAATTGTTTCCATATATATTTATGCATACGTATATATTTTTGTTGCATCTATAAAAGTGAAAGTGCCTGTCTGTGTGTATGTGTACATTTTCCCACACAATAACTCTGTCAATTTTAGTCGACAGGCTCGAAATTTTATATACAAGATACTGAGATTTGGGAAAATCGATGTGTTCGGTTTTTGGCCAGAATGTTGGCTGTTAAAGAGATCACTGTTCAACGATTTGAGAACACCACAAAACTCCTCCGACAATCTGGGTTCTAAAAACTTGAAATTTGAGATATTGAGTTCGTGGGCATGGATCTAAATTAATAACTTGATTTGACCCCAAAAAATAAAAGTTAAGGCCCCATAATAGGGGTCGAATTAAAAAAAAATGGAGCCTTTTTTTTTGCTATCCACACACCTCCGAAAACCCGGGTAACGCCGGGCCGAAAAGCTAGTATGCCATATTTTTCAAAATATGGGTTTAATAATGCATAGCTTTATACAAACTTTCAAACATATAAATACATATATATATATATATATATATATATATATATATATATATATATATATATATATAAAAGTGAACGTGTCTGTGTATGTCGGAATGTCTGCTGTCTGTATGTCTGGTTGTCTGTGTACATTTCCCTATGAAATAACTCTGTCAATAAATGTTAAAGGGATATTTTTTAAAACAATTGACCTATGCTGTCTCTACCAAATTACTTAGACAATTTCTGGTCTAAACCTGAAATTTTACATACAGGGTATTCAGAGTTAGCTTTTTAATCTGTTTGGGTCGGAATTTTGAGCTACCGGTATATAAATCTGCGTGTATTTTTGCATGTCTGCCTAAAACTTTTGACAGAGGCGACGGATTTTCGCAAGATCAGTATCGTTTGTATATATATATATATATATATATATATATATATATATATATATATATATATATATAAGTGTGTATATATATATATATATATATATATATATAAGTATACAAATAGAGTTATAAAAATGTCTATTTTCATATGTCAAGTTTTCTATATCTTTTATAGTTTTAACTGCTGTATTTCTCTTAATATAAATCATTTAATGCTATAATAAAATCCATTCTAACATACATGGAAAGTTGTTCTAGATATTATTCCATACACATTTTAATGCCTACATAAACTGCGATAAAAATCCCGACTAGGAACGATATAATTATTTTAAAAGGAGAAGGAATCATTGAAAGTAAAAATAATTTACAAAGTGGTTAGTTATGCTACAAATAAATCGCTTATTTACTTGATTTGTCAAAGTTATTATGACTAAGAAGATGATAGAAGCCAACAACAAGCCTCATTTTACAACAGTTATTTACCTGAGTTAATTATCTCGTGTAGTTGTAAATATGTTATTTTTTATTATGAATAAAAATAAGTATATCTATTGCACGTAAAACATAGTTTATTTTATCGTTTTTTCTTTTACTATACGTTCAATTTTCTCTAATGCCTTCGTATAATCATACCACTATCTACCACTAAGTACGATTTTTTAGCTTATAAATTCTAACATATAAGTGTTAATATGAAGATGGTTGCCGCTTTATTAATTAAATCAATACCTGTTTATTATAACTTAGTTATCGTTAATTACAAGCACGCTGTAATTGCTATTTTATTATGTATTACTATATTTATTTTTTAAACATAGCACAATAAGATACAATGATTTGTTCTCTAATAAAAAAAAATAGTTGTTATATATGTTATATCTGATAGGACTCGTTTAAAAACAATATATATGATATGCAATAGAAACAAGAATACTCCGTGTACCGTCAACTCGAATGAGTAAATTAGTAGTAAGAGTCGCCAACCAAAATTCAATTCGACAGTGTCACTTTCTCAGCATGGAAGATGACACTGTTTCAAAGGCAAAAGCGTCGATATCGTTGGAACGCATACGGACGTTATTAGAACAACTTATGGACGGAAAGAGTAAGAGCATTATGTCAGAAAAGTCATGGCGGGGACAATAGAGCGTAATGAAGGAATGTAGGAAAGGTGATTAGCTCTATTGATTCGTTCGGGACACTCGAGGGTTAAATGAAATGACACCATTACAAATCACACGCGCTTCAGAACCGGTGAAAATCTCATAAATGATATGCACATAATAAGATCAGAAATGAAGGACTAAGTTACTCTGTTCCAAAAGTAGGGCAACAATACTTTGTACATAATAGTTGACATAATTTTCAATATCATTCCTTTAACGTGTGAAAGCATAAAATAACCTCTTTTATATGCTAATTCTTCTGTTCTATAAAGATATGCATCTGCATAAACTGCAAATACAATACCATCCTTTACCTTAGTGATTTTTATTTAATACGTGTAGGCCACCAATCGGATTACTAATACAGATAATTAAGGGATGTCATGTATCATTAAATTAGTGTTGTATATTTATGAATCTAGTGAAGTACATTTAAGTATAAATTACTACTTGAATGAGTTGATCATGTGTTGAATTACTTTGCGTTCATACGATTTTATGAGTTAAAATAAATAATATTCTAAAGCAAATATATCATGACGGTAAATTTTACACGGATTAAATTAAAGACATAAATATTATAATCTAAATTATTATGTGTTGATCTTTATACAGTGATATAACACTGTTCAAAGTGTAATTCATATGTTTCCGAAATAAGCTAATAAAATTAGTATACTAATGTGAGATGAAGTATAAGTAAGCTTTAGATCAGATTATAAGTAAATACTCGAATCTATAAAAAGATACACACAGCGACACGTACATACATGCATTAATAAGAATATATATATATATATATATATATATATATGTGTGTATATATATAATATGTATAATTATATGCATATTATATATGTGTACATATATGTATATATGTATACCACATTTTTTTACCGTGTAAACAACTTCTGGAGGTCCCATGCATATCCTCTTGTGTGAGGGTGTTAATGGCCTTTACCACATCATTTTCCTCTACTCAGTATTCATACTGACAACCTCTTATGTTTTATTAGAACTTAAATTAACCCCATTAGTCAAATGGGGCAATATATCAAATTTAGGGAGTGTCAAGAACTCTCGTGTTACTCACATTTGTCAAATTGTTTGTTACAAGGATGGATATGCAGACTAGAGCATAGCTCTGGTGAAATTGACACTGACACTGTTAAAGAGTGCTGGAATCGTCTCCATGAACGATCTTGAAACCTACACATAGTACTCCTTGTTTACTGCGTGTAACTCATGTTGTGCTGTCAAGAAAATGGATCATCATAACTGTTTGGGTGGATTTGATCTATCCTGGATTCCTGGGTCCGGGAGAGCCAGCATGTTTTCACTGGGAAATCTGTTTCTTCGTCCTAGCGCCATAACAAAAGTTCAGTTTCCATAGCAGGTCACCAAATCATCAAAAAGTTGACTTCGAATGTATTTGCTCCACCACTTCATTGCTGGTTTCACAACGTTTTATTTTTCTTATCTTCTCTGTATACACAAGACAAATTTCGCACAAATCTTCCGCATATTCAGTTCTTCTGAAGCGGGGCTGTGCACCATCAAAATGTGCAGCTAATGTATCTGTAGATACATGATGGTCCTACTCGATAAACTCCTTATTTGGCCAATTAATTCTCGTTTTCTGACTACCCTACTCCTTCTATAGCTCCTAAAGACCTAACAGGCATCCAACGTTGTTTGAATCTCTTATACAACTCAAAAACGCATATTCCGTTCATGAAAGATCTAAAAACAGTCGGAAGCATTCCAAAAGTTCTGTATCATTTTTGAAGTTTAAAACAGAATTATATTGTATAACATTCTTCTGAAATGTCTTATCGTGCAGATTG
>NC_136486.1:157637162-157667162 GCF_053919585.1 Euprymna scolopes | reverse complement strand
GAAAGTACGCACATGAAACAATAGCCCCAATTTGATTAACCTCCCCAGGCCGCAATGTACTTGTGGTTCCGTTTTAACATTTTTTGAAGCCCCATAGAAGATCTCTTGTGTCAATGACCCTTTTCACAACCTTTTTCTTAATTGTGTAATGCGACAGTCTCTACGGTTTTCCCTAAGCTTAGGGAATAACCAACATCCAAGAAAGGGTGATGGAATCTCTTAATGGTCATCATGCTCAAATAGTATGTCACAAGGATGGACTATCATCGGGAAACACTTTGAGAACTCATAGCATCATCAAATGCTCGCATATAATTGGGTAACAGTTCCCACACTGACATCAAACTGTGCACGTATTATCTCTATAGAAACACGATGGTTCATGTTTATGGAAGTCTTTATTTAATGTATCAACCCTGGTGCCCTGACTTATTTAGTCCTCATACTCCTTGCATTGTTTTTTCACAGATGCTGCCTCCGTACATGTAAGCTATTCCAAAGACAGTTTAAATTTTTTCATACTTTCTACTAGTGCATTTTTCTAAATTTAAAACATAATTTTATTAGCATATAGTTCTTTCAAAGTTTCTACACGTTTCGATTGCAATTTTGAAAATCAACAACTATCACAAATAGGCTTCTTGGGATGGTATACCAATTCCTGTTTAATTAATTATTTGAACATGAAATGATAAAAAACTAGTACACATCTCATTAAATGTATAGCAATACAACACAGGCGTTTAAAGAATTTAAAATAATCTTAAATGCTTGTACAAAAAAACAGGAGAATAATGAGAGATACCTCGTATGACTAAGTTGATTAATAACATACCCTTGTCCAATATTTTGTTGAGTGTTATCTCAAATTGAATTAAATTGTACCCGGATTTAATTTAAATACCAGTGATTCAACTACTGTTTTAAAAATAGACAATACAACAATTATGTTGAATCATTTTTCCTAGTAATCACCCCAGATATCTTAGCATTAAGTGAAACTAACCTACACTCCTCCATTCCCTCACAACACTTTAACATGCCTGGTTATCGCCCACTCTGCTGTAATCACTCGGACAGACATTTGCATGGGCTCGGAGTCTATATTCGTAATACCCTCCCTCTGACTAGAGAAACACAACTAGAATCAGACCATCAGGCCTTTATGTGCTTCAGGCTAAACATGCAACATAATATTAGCTACATTTATTTTCTCTACCGCTCTCTTTCAAGCCATGACTGTACCCTAATAAACAAAGTCTCTGACAGCATAAACATAGCAGTCTGCCTCGATACTAGCTCACAAATACATGTATTTGGTGACTTTAATGTCCACCACAGTAACTGGCTTGGAGTTTGTACTTACACAGACGAAGCTGTTATCACAACACATAACTTCTCTATATCTCATTCCCTATCACAGACGGTCACATTCCCGCCACGTTTCCCAGACTAGCAGGATAAACATGTCTCATTGTTTTTATCTATTTCTGACAACAGCTCCCGATGATTGAACTACAAATGCCCACATCCAACTCGGGAATGCTCATAACGTTGTGATAGTGGTAACAACTGCCCTAAATTCTCGACCCAAAACTGAAGTCCCACTGCACAAAACAAAAGAGTATTATAAAAAGGCTGACTGGGAAGCCATCAGAGATGATCCATGGCGAAATATAGTTTCTCTTCCAGCAGAGCAGTGGAAAAATAATGGTTCAAAACTGCAATTGAAGCGCATGTTTCCACACAAAAATTCTATAGCAACCCCCACTCTCTTCAGTGTTTTACTTCTGCTTGTGCAGCTGCCATTGCTCAAAGGCAGCATGACTACTGCAGATTCAACCGACATAAGTCCAGTCCCAACAGACAGAAGTATATAGAAGCTAGAAGTTCTTGTAAGAGAGAAATAGCGACAGCTAAGACAGATTACACCGACATCACCAGAAAACGCATTGAAGCCCAGAAATTAGGAACCCGTGGTTTTTTGAAAATCTACAACAGTGTAGTAAATAAGTGGCAGCCAACTCTTCCCCCACTATCAAACAATCATGAGGTTGCTTACACGGCAACCGACAAGGCAAATCTGCTTGACAGTCCGGTTGTCCTAAAACTCCACACTGGACCGGCACACCCCTCACCCCCGTACTTTCATTTGCGGACAGACGCCACACTAGACGATTTGAAAATCACCCCTTCTCAGATACATGGTATATGCTATTATAAAAACCTAAACATCTCAAAAGCAAATGGACCCGATTTTATCCCGGCTATGATATTAAAAATGTTCCGCTGGGGTTGCTCCAATTCTCTTCCAATTTACAATAAATGTCTTGAGGAATAATGCTTTCCCGACTGCTGGAAAACCGCTTCTGTGGTTCCAGTTTTCAAGAATTCTGGTGAAAGAACGTACCCTTAAATTATCGCCCCATTAGCCTTCTTCCATATTTCGCCAAAATATTTGAGTCCTTAATTAATCAAGCCCTAGTCCAACACCTTACAGCTGCTAAACTCCTGACTGACAAACAATATGGATTTAGACATGGCCGTTCCACAGCTGATATGTTAACTGAATCTCTGAATGCATATACTGAGCAAAACGGTGGTGAGTGGAGCGGTAACCCTTGATATATCTAAGTCTTTTGACAGACTATAGCACGATGGTCTTCTAAGGAAACTGAAATAATGTGGTATCACTGGAAACATGATTAAATCCTTCTTAAGTAAGAAAAAAAACAAGTCATCCTCGACAGTCGTACATGTAAACAATATGATATAAATGCAGGAGTACAACAGGGGTCTATCCCTGGACCATTACTATTCCTGATATTCAAAAATATCCACTATGATAAAATTGTTTCGGAAATGAGTATATTTGCTGGTGACATCACTGTCTATTACAGACACGAGGGGAAAACAAATAAACACATATCTAAGGAAATGGCCGAGACACTAGAGGATGACCTTCAATCTGTTATGGACTGGGGACAAAAATGGATGGCCACATTCAATGCTGCCAAGACTAAACTTGTTTCCTTCAATAATTACAGAAAACCTTCTCTACCACCATTAGTAATGTTCGAAAACGCATTACCTGAAAGTACTTCCTTTAAACTCCTCGGCCTAACGTTTACAGGGAACATGACCTGGAATACATACATTGAGATCATTGTCAAGGCTGCTGCAAAGAAAGTTGGCTCTTTCTGATGTTCTATGCAACTACTTACACCTGAAATTATCCTGTACATTTATAAGGCCACCATTCGTCAATGTATTACGTACTGGTGTCACATTTGGGCCGGTGCATCTGCTGCAAATCTCTCACTCTTCGACAGGTTTCAAAAGAGAGTCGCCAACCTGATAGGTCCTGAACTGTCATCTAAGCTTCAGCATCTGTCCCATCGATGAAATTCAGTATCCCTCTTCCTTTTTTACAAGTAATTTAATGGGCAATGCTCTCACGAACTACAAACACTTGTATCCCCTCGTTGTGACTACACCCGACAAACCCGAATAGCAGCTAAGTCCAACCCCTTCACAGTAGAGGTCTCGAGGTGTAAAAATGTATTTTACTCCAATATTTTCTTGCCCAGAACTGCTAGACTTTTGAACTCCCTTCCAGGATTCTGGTTTCACAACTGTACTGACATGCAGAAGTTCAAGTGTAATGTGAACAAACATTTTGCTACTCATCTTCCTTCATAATTCCCTTGAAACTTATGTCTTTGATAGTAACCCCCAATTCAAAGTAGCACTGTGGCTTGGTTGGGCTGAAAATTGAATTACAAAAAAAATATGCGCCAGTCTTTTACAAGAATCGATCTAAAATTGACAATTCAAGTGTCTTGAATTGTAGACTTGGCAACTTGTTTATTTCAGTTCAGATCTGTTGGAAGTCTATTTTGCAAAGTATGACAATATATTTTGAAAATCATTTCAAAACAGTTCATGTCCGGATGATTTAACGAATTGTACCTATCAACTCTCCATATTGTCCATGCATTGATTAGATTAGATCAGCCCAATTTAATACTTAGATATTGCAGTAAATCTGACTTCTAGAGTACG
This sequence comes from Euprymna scolopes, assembly GCF_053919585.1. Taxonomy (NCBI): domain Eukaryota; kingdom Metazoa; phylum Mollusca; class Cephalopoda; order Sepiida; family Sepiolidae; genus Euprymna; species Euprymna scolopes. The sequence goes on along the minus strand of NC_136486.1, from coordinate 157,663,097 downwards.
CTATATATGCACACAACGCAGGCGCCATATGTTATAATTTTATTTAAATGCTAGATATTAATATTTAGAATAAATAAGCTTTATCTGTGATTTATTAAAATTTTACTGTCTTACTTATCATATACAAATATGTGTGTATTTGTCTATAGCCGGTTATTCTCCAAATGTATACATTCATTTCTTATTATACTAGTATTTTTCTCTCACCTCCTTTCCCCTAACACCTCAACAATAAAACAAGACTATTCTCAATATATTAAAAATATAATTAAATTGACGTAATTAATTAATCTTATGCTTTTTAAACTATTGTATATAGGACATACTTTTTCAATTCGCTTTAAACTATTTAACATATTTATGAAACACTTCATCGCGAGAAATTAAGTATTCATTATTTGAGTTTGTGTAAATGAATGTTGATATTCGACATATTCGAAAAACATTTTTGTACCTTGAATTTCAAGTTAATATCATATTTTCCGACAAATAACTTATTATTATAATCTATTAATAAACATTTTTACACGAAGTGCGTAAGAAAGGTCTAATAGCATATGGATTCTGAAACGCAGCTCAACATATTTGGTTGTTCTTCAAAAAATTATTAATCAGCAATCAATTTCTGCAGGGGGGAACATATAATAAATTATTGATGTCTACAGATTTCTATTATGATTTCATAGTAAACACATTCGAACAATTGTTTTATGCTTTATTATTGCTGATTTTCTTAGCATTTTCTCCAGGAGATTCTTGCGTATTGGCGTGAAGATACCATTTGTTCTCTTGTCATGCAAGCAATTCTAAAATAATGAGCATTCTAAATAACTCATTATATAATTGATTAATTGAACAGAGCTAAACCAGCATATAATTGTTTTTTTTTCTGGTCGTGCTATGTTAATTTCTTTTTTACTTGATATGAGCATATATTTTTCCAAAAACATTGATCCATAAATAATTGCTGTCAAGTCAGGCAAATAAGTTACAAATCGTGATTAGTTAACCGTTGAAGGGATAAAATATGAACTAATTACTAAATATATTTTTCAGTTGTGAAGTAAGAAAACTTATTACGTTTAATGTAAATAAGCGGAAAAGTTAAAACTTAAAAAAATAAATCGAGGAAGCGAGAAATGGCTCTTTATGGAAACGAACGAAAACCGTTATTTGCAATTTCTTTTTCTCTAAATATACTAATTCAATTTTTACGAGCAGATATAGTATGTTTTTCAGGGGTAATAGCAATGAATATGTTACGGCTCTCATAATGCGGTAAAGTTATTAACCAACTAAATGTGAAGAACTAATTGAAGAAGATGGGAAATATGTAAACCACTGTAAAACTATTATATATTCTATTAAATTCAATGACATTTCCTGTGAAAAATTAAAGCTTAAACTGAAATAATATACAAAAACACACAAAAATAATTTTTATTTTTACATTTTTCCGATGGATTTAGAAAAGCCTGTTCTACAGCAGAGCTCTTAACTGTCATCTCTTAAAGTATATACCATAAACTAGACAAAGCAATTGTGGGTGAAGCATTAGACATAGATATATCTAAGGCTTTTGATAAGGTATGGCACAATGGTCTTTTTAAGAAAATCAGATCTTACTTTATCAATGGACGAATACGAAACGTGAATAAATCATTCTTAAATAAAAGAAACATCTAGGTTGTTCTGCAAGGTTGTGCATCTAAACAATATGATATACATGCGGATGTACCTCAAGGGTCTATCCGTGGACCTTATTTTTCCTAATATTTATAAATGAGCTCCCCGATGAAATTGTTTCTGAGATGGGTATATTTGCTGATTACACCACGCACTATAACAGGCAGGGAGGGAACATAAATGAACACATATGTAAGGCAATGACAAAAACACTAGAAAACATCCAATATGTAGAGGAATTGTAACAAAATGGATGGTTACGTTTAATACTGCCAAGCCTAAGCTTCTTTCCTTAAATAATTACAGGAAACCTTTTCAACCCTTAATAGTTATGACTAAAGATTCATTATCTGAAATTACCTGTTTTAAGCTTCTCGTTTTATCGTTAATCGGGAACATGAGCTGGAACAGATACATTTAAAGCATTGCTAAGGCCCATGCGAATAAAGTGGGATATCTCTTTCGTGCTAGAAAGCTAATTACGCCTAAAAGTATCCTGTACATCTTCAAGGCAACTATTCGCTCATGTATGGAGTACTGTTGTCATGTTTGGGCTGGTGTATCTACTACTAGTCTCTCGCACTTGCGCAGAGTTCAAAATAGAGTCGCCAACCTGATAGGTCCTGAACTGTCATCAAAGCGTCAGTCCTGGTCCCATCGACGAAATGTTGCATCCTTCTGCCTATTCTGCAAGTACTTTGATTGTGAGTGCTCCGACGCGCTACAACCCCCTGTATCCCTTCGACGTAAATACCCCCGACAAACCCGACAAACCCGACAAGCAGCTAAATCATATCACTTACACAGTAGACCTCCCCAGATGTTAGAAAGTTTTCTACTCTAATAGTTTCTGTCCCAGAACTGCTAGACTTTGGAATTCTCTTCTGGATTCTTGCTTTCCCAACTGTACTGCCCTGCAGATTTTCACGTGCAATGTGAACAGACACCCGTTGCTCAACTGCTTACATAGTATCGCTGCAACTTATGTCTCCGATAGTAGTTCCCTACATCCATGTGGCACTGTGCTTTGTTTGATGTGAAAATGGAATAATAGGTAAGTCATAACTTATTACAAATGTACTTTTCTAAAATATAGTAACCATATGTATGTTTAGTTTTATTTTTAAATAAATATATTTATAAAGTTTTTTTTAATAAGAAGGTTTAGTCTCCTAATAATTATAATAATACGCCATGTTCTATAGACTCGATCTTGTTATAACTCGTTGTTTGCTGAAGAATTATACAGAATCCTTTATATTATTATAAAAAGGCAGATTTATCTGTTCAAAAATATTCTGATATACACTTATCTCTTATATACATCCAGCATTCTAGGGAAACACACTCACATTTATGAAGTTGTTTTTGTCTTTGGGGATCTCGTCAAGTATGGAGGAAAACGTATCAGTAAAAATGAAATAAAAACAGTGACTTTATAAGACTATATAGATGGGGAGGGTAACGCTAGTTTAATGGTTAACGGCACACGCTGACAATATATGCCTTAAGTGCGAATCCAAGTTACTTTACACTGTTAGCGATCTTTTACATGGCTATCTTATGAATTCCTGATGCTCATGCAAAACTAATAGTCTACGTATATTTTATGTTTAACGTGCTTTGGGAAAGTAATATTGCTATTGAGTTAACAAGATTTGAATGAAAATCGTGTTATTGCATTCAATTGCCCCCGACGTGATATTATAAAGTACAATTAACTTTATAAAGTAGACTACTGTCTCCAACATAGCTAAACCATTACATGCACCGTTTTAATTTATATATATATATAATTTATTTATAAATATAATTATACATTTACACTACCTAGATATGCCTTTAAACTATATCCGATCCTGGGGCTCCAGCTTTCGGTTTTTGGGGAGTATGGGTCCACCCCTTAATTGCTATTGCTCCCAGGTCCACTCAGACTGAAATGCTTGTACCTATAAGTGCCCCAACTATGTGTTAAATACAAACCGACTTGAAAAAAAAAACCAAATATATTCTATCAAAAAAAGTTCTTAAAATTACTGGATTAGGCAGTAAATAACCTGAAAAAGTTGATATACTATAAAACAAAAATAGCAAACCAACCAACATATGAATTCACATCTTATAAATTTTACGTGCATTTAATAAGGTTAGTAAATGGAAATAAACCCAATTTACGTTATAAAATATTAAAATTACGTTATATGTAGAGTGGCATATAATGGTCGCTTTTTCTCCTAAATAGGGTATTTATATAGCTACCAGTGATGAATTCAATTTTCCCAATATAATAACACCTTTTCACAACTCATATTTTCACTAAGTGAAGTATTATATTGTATTGCTAGAAATATAGTCAGTGGAAAAATGTTATATATATATATATGTGTGTGTGTGTGTGTGTGTGTGTGTGTGTGTGTGTGTGTGTGTGTGCGACTAGCAGCATATATTACAGATTATTCTTACCTTAATATATATTTCAAAATAAACTGAAAAAATGCCTAAAGACGAAGTACAAACTTCAGTTCTTTTCGTGTGGAATATCAAAATTAGATGCAAAGCATGCATGTTTTCGAAATGTGTCTTCTACGACGATGGGCAGATTAAAAGAGATCAGAAAGAATCCAGCAGACTTTATATTTCAGCCGTAGTACGCTTACGATGGGATTCGTTCATATTTTTATCGTGTTTTTGGATGGATTTAAAATTCTTGTCAACTGAAAAGCTATATTTTTGATATGCCTAAAAGAAATAATGTGCTTCATCAATGCATTTCCACAACTCAGACTACAAGCGCAAACCTCTATGAATATAAATAAGAATTGCTTTGTGATACTTTTTATTTATTGCCGACAATTATCCTCATCATTTTTTATTAGTTGTTTCACGACGTTTCGGCCAACTATTCCTCTAGCCTTCGTCAGGTGGTGACCGCGGCGGATAGGAACTCTGATTATCCTGAGTGCATTAACTGCAATTACTCCCTTCAGTACTTGTTGATTGAAACCGCTATCTTCAGACAATTCTCACCTGAAACCGTAGCGCAGTTGATAGAGACGTTGAGTTAGGAGATTCAGATTTCCTATCCGTCACTGTTACCACCTGAGGAAGGCCAGATGAATAGTTGGCCGAAACGTCGTAAAACAACAAATAAAAAAAGAGTAGGGTAATTGTCCGCAATAAATAGATAAAATTAATAAATAATACTAATCTCAATAAATTCCAATTAAATAATTAATTGTTTTGTGGTTTGCTCATATGTTCTTCAGTACTACTATTAAAGCATTATGAGTTTATAGATAATGTTAAATTGATTTTTTAATTACTTATGCTGAAATATGTTAAATAATTATTGTATGCTCTATGTATATATCTATCAATACTCCTATAAATTCGTTTTTCTTTGGCATGTGTTGATATTCATATTAAACCCCTCTATTCTATTTATTTAAGAAGAAAATACAATTATCTCATATATGGGTTGTGAAATTGCGTTCACTAGCAAAATGTCAAGCTTATTTGCATATTTTTAAACATTATTTTAGTTAATTCTCTGTTAATTGCTTCAGTTTTGTAATGGGGCAATCATCTTCAGTTAACTATAACGTGTAATTATGTTCATGCAGATATTCAACATTATTTATACTTGCATAATATTTGCGTAAATGTTTGTAGTAAACACAAAATTGTTTCCATATATATTTAGGTATACGTATATATTTCTATTTAGCAAATGTTGCATACCAAACTCCTCCTAGAGCTTTTGGTCTACAGACACGAAACTTCATATATGAGGAATTTTAATCCATGCACAACTTAATATTTGGGACTTAGACCTGAAAATCAGTGCAAAACTGAGAAAATTAAAAAAAAAATCAATTTATCAGGTGAGGGTGGAACGCCGGCTTGAAAATACATAACTTAGTAGCTATTAGTTCATGTTTTAATTTTTACCCCTGCGGTAAACTTGTTTTCGTATCTCAGTAATTGATGGCAGAGACCCAAAAAATCATGAGCAGAACGTTTTGGTTTTGATTCTCGATGGTGGCGCATGCGCCTTTTTTTATACTTTTAAAATCATTACTATATATTGCATGCAATCTTTTTATCTATCTATCATTATATCTATACATCTCTATTTCTCTCACTATATATATATATATATATATATATATATATATATATATATATATATAAAGGTGAATGTGTCTGTAGGTCTATATTTCCCTACCCAATAACTCTGCTAATTTTCAGTTCACTGACTCGAAATTTTATATACAGTTTTCGGCCAGAAATTCCGCTGTTAAGGGGTCAAAGTTCAACTATTTGTCCCTTGAGAACTCTACAAAACTTCTCCGACAATTTTGGGTCTAAAAACTGGAAATATTAGATATAGATTCCTTTGCTGTGGATCTAACTTAATAACTTGATTTGATCCCAAAATAAAAAAAAAATGATGGGGTCAAAATAGGGTCAAAGTTAATAAAAAAATTACCTCTGCGGTCTCTTCCAAGTTAATCAGACAATTTCTTGTCTAACCATTTGCCATTTTACGTAAAAGTTATTCAGAGATATGGCAAGCTTTTTAATCAGTTTGGTTCGAAAATTTAAGCACTATATGCTCAGGAAATGAGGATTTCGCTAGGTCACTACGATAAAGATTATTGGCACAAATCCTAATAGTTTTATCTAAAGACACATTGATGAAAAAGCTGCATATGTTATAAGAATATTAATCCCAATTATTCGATGAATTCTTAACATAGCGTATAAATTCTGCAAACCGAAAAGAATCAGAAATGCAGAATCCATAGTCGTATGAGTCCAACATTGGCCGATATTTTCCATGGATTCACAGACAACAACATTTGAATCATTTTTCAAAACCGATGTGTACATTTTACAATTTACACATATATTTCAAGCTTAAAGATGACGATACTTTTATAATTCGGTTAGTAATGTGAATGTAATAAAACTTGTGATCCTAGAATTGTTCAATATTTTTTTACATAAGCGTCACCACTTATCAAGGCCGATCGGCGACTCAAGATAAGGGTTAAAGAGTGTAGAGTAGTCAAAAGGACAATATAGTTATCAATAGTGATGGAAGTTCGGTAAATTTGTTAACTTAATTGGAACGGCTCATCAGACACTTGTTCACGTTGCACTTGAAGACAACCATATTATAGACAGCTGGAAAACAGGAAAACGGAAGACAATTCAACAGGCGTGCAGTTCTAAAAAAGAAACTTTGATCATGGAATCTATGTTTAGGTTTAGGCACAGATAAAGAGTGCGGAAAATTATTGATAATGTTTTCAGCTAGTCTAGTGGTTCTTGTGAAAGTTTGGCAGGGGGGACCATAGATTGAAGCTAAGTGAAACACTTTCCATGAAAATAACGATAAAGCAGAGACAAACTCGCAACATCTCTTCTGTGAGATAGAGGTTGCAGCGAAGAGAAAAGGACATCTCCCACAAGGCCACGAAGTCTATTTTTAACCCTATCAAGGCAGGACAAGTCTTTTCTAGCAGCTCCTGCCCATATGTGGCAACAGTATTCCATCCATGGACTATCTGTCTCTGATATAGATAGAGAATTTCATCAGCAGTGAGATATCTACTGGATCTATAGAATGATCCGACCATTTTTCCAGCGGCCTTGGCAACAGATTTGATGTACGTATTCCACTTAAGATCAGAAGTAAAGGTCAAGCCCAGAGGCCTGTCAAAACTTGAGGCCTCCCCAAGACGAGAGCCATCCATTTTAATTGATGCCAGATGGAGATCAGAACGTTGAAGACGTAAAGATAGAAGCCTGGTTTTAGATGCATTAAAAGTAACCAGCCACTCCTTTCCCCATTGTACAACGTGATCAAGATCAGAGGAGAGAGAATTGGAGAGAACTTGGTCGTTTACTGTCTTAGATGTGCTACTATAGATGGTAGTGTCGTCAGCAAAAATGTCTACAAATGATGTAAGGATGTGATTTGGAAGATCATTAATGTAGATCAGGAAATGAGTTGGGGCCAGGATGGACCCCTGAGGGACTCCAGCATTAACACTGTGAGCTTCTGATTTTTGCCCCTCAACTACTACTCTTATGAACCTATCAGAGAGAAATGATTTAATAATTGAGAAGACATTTCCAGCAATACCATAGCTGGAGAGCTTATGAAGTAAACCTTTATGCCATAGCCTATCAAAGGCCATTTATATGTCAAGAGCAATAACCCTAGAAAGGTTACCTCTGTCGAGAGATTCGCTAATCCTATGATATATAACTGTAAGCACATCTGCTGTAGATCCAGCAGAACGGAAACCATACTGTGTGTCACTAAGAAGGTTATTTTTGTTGAGATGGTTGATTACTTCTCTATTTTACACAGATTCCAGCCACTTACTCATGACGCACAGGAGACTTATTGGCCTGTACTGAGAGGGGGATGAACGATCACGTGAATTCTTAAATACAGGGCATACTGATGATATTTTCCAGGGTGATGGGAAGAAATTTTCCTTAAGCCAACGTTTAAACAGTTTTGTAATATGGGTGCTAGTTTTGGTTTTTAACCTAGAGTCTTATTCACGAATATGTTTTAAAACTATGGTTGATTAACTGTTGCTTTAACTCCTTAAGTGAATTTTTCCTAGTAAACGGTATCTACTAGAATCCATATATCGATATATATATATATATATATATATATATATATATATATATATATATATATATAGGTGTGTGTGTGGGGGACGTGTGTAGGTGTGTGTACACTAACTGTGTCGCACTAAAGAAAACAACACTGCAGCTTTATTTTAAAAGCTCAATCGAAAAAATAAATTCATGTGGCTTGATTAAGTACTGGAGCTATCTATACAATGTAGCCGCCTTCGTCCTCAATCATCCTCTTTATACAAGTCCGAAAATGCCGACAGGAGCTCGGCGAATACTTGACGGATGGCGACGATAACCACTGCTTTGGTATTGTAGGAGGTCATGTTGGTAATGTTCTCGAAGTATGTCCAAAGGAAGTAGTCCAGTACGATCAAGTCATGTCAATTTCAGAAAGGAACAAAGTCGTGGCACAATTATGAAGCCACACTTGTGTCTCTTTCGACTTGTCGGCCATTTCCACACCCAGGGTCTATCAGGGTTATATAATTGTATTATAGTATGATCAAATTCTTCTTTGGTGTTGACTTACAAGCCGACTTCGATATGAGGTGGCACGATGTAGCCCTTACTTGAAGCACACCAAATACCATTATTGTCACCGAAAACATCGTTCAGCTCTGCCCCAAAGGCTTGAACAGTCCGGATTTGGCAATAATTTTGGTTGTAATGAGTTTGATCGGAAGACAGCATGAGTTGTATAGCGGCGCATCTTCGATCTCGCTCGTTGAACATAGTGTCATTTTAAGACATGAGAAAAAGTTCCTCTCAATCTTGGAATTCAACAGACCTTGGCAACTAGTGCATTGTTTGCAACAGAACCCTGTTTTGATCAAGTAGATGTTGAATCATGTCGTATAATCGGAGGTGGCAATTATATCGATCCACCCTTTAAAGAGTGTAATAAAGGCGGAAGTACACACATATCTATCTATGACTGTCTGCCTCTCTCTCTCCATATATATATATATATATATATATGTGTGTGTGTGTGTGTGTGTGCGTGTGTGTGTGTTTTATGGAAGACAAAAAATATACAGTTACAAATATGTATTATCATTAGTTATTTTTATAAGTAAAAATACTTTACTAATACGTAAAGGGAATTGCATAATTTATTAACAATATTCATTAAAACCGTAAGGGTTTTGCACCAGAATTCGTTAAGTTTCGTTTTAATGTCCTGATAAAGGTTTTAATATGACCACACTTGAAGTTTCTTCTAAATTGGCGGTGGAACTTGATCGATATCTTTTCTGATGAAGTAATCCGGGTATCGAAGAAGGCGTGTCCGAGAAAGCGGAGGTGTCTGGAATGAGAGATTTTGGGATTCTATAGAATACTGGGGGCCCTACGATGTCCGGGTATTTGGAGGTGTGTGTTGAGCCCAACAAAATTTTAGTGGGCAGACAGACTCGAACCCGTACCTCGAAGAAAAAAGTGACGTTTTCGCTGTTGAGTTCATCGCCAAACCGGAAGTGGCGAAGGTTTTAATTAAGGCTAGTCAATTAAAATGAACGGATGACTTTTGATAAAATCTCCTAAATAATCACCCTCTCACTGTAGAAAAGTACTCAGCTGAGGTCTGGAAACTAATCTTTTTACATGTTCGATATTTTTCGCCCGAAAACTCGACCTTAAAAACGATACAAATTTCGTATACATCCCTCGCCTCTATCGAAAGTTTTCGGCATCCATACATACATACGTACATTCATGCATAAATGTATTAACCAGACAGGTAAGCTTTATATTATAGACTAATATGGGTGCCCGGAGTTGCTCAGGTGTTCCGAAGTGTATGTTGAGCACAAAACTAAGTTGTAAGGCTCGAAGCCATACCGCGAAAGAGGATAAGAACGTGAAAACAAACAAACAAAAAAACGTGAGGCTGTTAATGTTGCGCCCATCGTTAAACCGGAACAGACGTAGGTTTAAATTAAAGCTAGTCAATCGAAAATAGGGATGCCTTTCGAAAATATCGGCGAAAAAAGCGATCGCTCCCGGTACAAATGTGCCTAGTTGATGGCGAAGGAATTAATGTTTTGGGACAATCTTTCGATATTTGTCGAAAGGATTTTAGCCAAGTTTTCGATGTTAGTCGTCCGAAGTGTCGAGCTTCAAAATGATATCGATCTCTCGAAAATCTGTCGCCTTTGTCAAAAGTTTCCGGCAGACGTACGTGCATACATGTATGCCTGCATATATTTAAACAGGCGGGTGATATTTATATTATCGACTAACCTAGGTGCCCGTCGTTGCCAGTACATTTGTAGGTGTGTGTGTCGAGCACAAAAAAAACGGAGTAGTAGGTACGTATGCTCGAACCCGTGACGCGAAGGTGGAAAAGAAAGTGGAGGTGTGTGTAAGGGAGTTGGTTTCGCAAAAAAGAAATAAATAAATAAGAAGCAAACTTTGCAAGCGCAAACAACAAATAATAAATGAATAATAAAATTTAAAAAGTGGTAATAGGTGGACAGCCTCGAACCCCTACGGCGAAGGAGAAAAATAAAGTGACAAAAAACCGTGACGCATTTGCTATTGCGCACATCGCCAAAGCGGAATTGACGGAGGTTTAAATTAAGGCTAAACAATCGAAAGGAGGCGATGACTTTCGAAAATATCGGCGAAACTGCGAGCCCTCCCTCTAGAACAGTGCCCAGTTGAGAGTGAAGGAATTAATGTTTTGTCGAATGGGTTGAGATTTAAAATGTGACCGGTCTTGTGAAAAGTCGTCGCCTCTGTCGATAGTTTTTACGAGATATACAAACATACATACATGCATACATTTTACAAACAGGTGTGATTCATATTATAGAAGATGATAGAGCAGTAGCATTGCCCCTGCGATAATATAATGTCAATTTAGGAGACAAATAAGGAACATTTATTCTGTAGAAAACAAACGAGGATAATTTTATTCCATAAGAAACAAAAAAATCAGCAAACGATTTATAAGAAAATTTGGTACAGGATAACCGTGTGATTTTTTTTCTAAATATATATTGGGCACATATGCGCGGACACTTTTCTTAAATTCCTCTTCTTGAAGGGCTACATCATCAGATAAAACATTACATTTTTTGCCCGAGGAAGTAGGCTGTCTAAAAAAGATTTTACAGAAATATGTATGCATACGTGTAGACAAAGAAAAAAAAACGTGTGTTTAAATAAACATTATGTATCTACATAATTATATATATATATATATATATGTATATATATATATATATATATATATATATATATATATATATATATATATATATATATATATATATATTTCTTTATTTCGAGACTTCCTCTGGATGAATGAGATTAAGAAACAAAAAAAAATACCAGTACAAAATATTTGAAAATGTTTCACGTGCAGTGTGACGCAGTTCTATTTCAGAGAAACGGAAAAAAAGACGATGGAAATTCAAAAAGGAGGGGGAGGGCTTGCGCTGTTAAAGAGAAGAATTTTTAGTGACGTCATATAGTCGTTAATGTAATTTTAAAACTATGAACGCAAGTTAATATTCTTATTGGGAAAAAGATATATCTGTTGAAATTCAAATATAAGTTTGTAACAGAAATAAAATGAGTGTTTTTTATGTAATTTATTGATTGAGATTATGTGTTAATTATTACAGGGGGTGTTGAATGGTGTGAGAAAGTTAACCTGTCTCTAAAGTTACATAATATTCTTTTAATAAAAGTTTACTTATTTATTGTGCTATGTTATAGAAACCTCCACGTTGTTTAATAGTGCTTGAAATTGCGATAACTTAACTACTTTTGCTTGTTTTAAACAACACCAATAATACAATAATCTATAACACACTACACAAACTAAAAATTCCTATCGTACAAACCACATCACTAACCATATAACATATATTAAAAACTACGAAACATCTCTATAACAAACCAGTTTCCGATGGAGGTATATACAATATTCCTTGCCATAATTGCCATCATAAATACGTTGGTGAAACTCAGCGTGAATTGGAAAAAAGGCTCAATGAACATAAAAGAGATATAAAAAATAGCAATTCTCTAAGTGCATTATTCTCTCATTCATTCAAACATAACCACACCTTTGACTTTAAACAAGCAAAAGTAGTTAAATTTATTTCAAATAAACCACGCCGGAGACTTCTTGAATCTGCGCTCATCGCAATTTCAAGCACTATTAAACAACGTGGAGGTTTCTATAACATAGCGCCATAACTAAGTAAACTTTTATTAAAAGAACATTATGTAACTGTAGATACAGGTTAACTTTCTCACACCATTCAATCACCCCCTGTAATAATTAACACATAATTTCAATCAATGGATTACATAAAAAAACACTCATTTTATTTCTGTTACAAACATATAATTGAATTTCAACAGATATATCTTTTTCCCAATAAGAATTTTACTTGCGTTCATAGTTTTAAAATTACATTAACGACCATATGACGTCACTAAAATTTCTACTCTTTAACAGCGCCAGCCCCCCTCCTTTTTGAATTTCCAACGTCTTTTTCTCCGTTTCTCTGAAATAGAACTGCGTCACACTGTGCACGTGAAACATTTTCAAATATTTTGTACTGGTATTTTTTGTTTCTTCAGTTCGTTCATCCAGAGGAAGTCTCGAAATAAAGACGAAACGTTGATGAACACATAATACGGTTTGTTCCTCTTTACTTTCTCTATTTTGTCGGAATACAATTTCCATCATTTGCATCATATATATATATATATACATATATATATATATATATATATATATATATATATATATATATATATATATATATATAAGCGGAATCCGTAGTAAATAAGAAAGCAATTTTATACAAAATATTTATATCATTTTAAGATGTATATATATATATATATATATATATATATATATATATATATATATACACTTATATATACGAATATATACTTATGAAGGCAATAGTGTCTTTCCCCTTATCATGCATAGACATGTACAAATAGCTAGCATTATTTATATATATATATACATGTTGATAAAGACTAATATTATATATATATATATATATATATATATATATATATATATATTGTGAATTCGAGGGAGCAATGTGATGCATTGATTGCAGGTTTTTAAATAATTTACTGACTAAATATTTTTCGAACGAATGATTAAAATATATAAAAATTAAAAAAAAAAATGTTTTGTATAGTTTGAAAAACTTATATAGGTTGAAAAACTTCCAAGACTATATATTAAATATGTGTATATACTCAGCATAAACAACTAAACTGTAAAACCTAGAAATATTAACCTGAATTGCGTAGCGATATATATATGGCACAATAACAATATGATACAATATTGAATCATACATTTTTCTAGACTTAAAAAAGAGCAAAGCAAGGGAATTTTGATCGCGCGTCACACGTGTTACGACACTATGTACACGTACAGCCCGTCAAACCTGCAAGTCTTTTTCTGCCTCTACTGTAAAAAGACGCGCCACTATTACCGGACAAAAACAATGGCTTCCAATAAAAAAGTAAGTATTTTTTTGTAAATTTCTCCCATAAATTTTTTTTCTGACTAAATATGTTGCACAATGAATAAATTTACTTTTTTAAGTTAAATGTTATAATTGTTTAATCCACATATTTTTAGTGTACATTATTCTATATTTGCTGTGACATAATATGCTATGCAAACTTAATTGGGTGTTATTTTATATGATTGTTATTTTCTCTGGGCGCACTTTCCTGGCATGCTCTATTTATCCTTATCTTGTTTATTTGGCAGATCCTTCAGTGTACATGAAATATTACCTTCTTAGAAGAAGAAAAAGAGGATAAAGATGCAGAAGTTTACATTGAACCTAAGGACCAAAGTTTGTGTACTTATGAAGATTGTGCCATGGAGATGATGTTGGATTGGAAGATTATTTGTCTGGCAAACAGCTAGGTTCTCATGCTGAAGCTGTTTTCAACATCGGATATCGTACAATTGAAAATGATTGTGAAGCTCAACTGACTGGTGATGACAAAACTACTTTCCTTGGCGAAATGAAAGCCGCAATGTCTTAACAACTATGAGTTATACGAATGCCAAACGAATCCGCGACGCTTCTATCACATGTGGTCATTGTATATTTCTCGAAGCAAATTATATAAATCATACAAACTTTTCTCCAGTTTGTAAAGTTAACTTTAATTTTACCGAATCTGAGACTAGCGTTGAATTTATAATACCGCATGATGGCCGGTGTTTAGCATTATTCTGAGCCGTGTCATCGGTCATTCACATTCTCTACACACCCCAGCCAAGCATATGACTGCAACATATTACCGGTAATTTGTGGCTAGATGGCCTTGCATATGTGAGGACAATGGTCTTGAATGCCGTTACTCTCATGCTGAGTTGTGGTATCGGGCGCGTTTGTGCCTAATAGTGTCTTAGTTATCCACCTTCATATCTGCGTCGGATGTGTATTCTACCGCACCTACGTCATTATCTGTATTTTCCTCGTCCATCCTCTCGTGCATGCATTACGGGATACGCTGTTCTCATTTCTAGGCATTTAGGGAGGTGGTTGAGGAGGTGGGGAAGCTTGAACGGGCGAATTATCTGGCGAATATATGATAAGTTGGATCTTCCGGATGAAACGACGAATGCGTAGTGGGATCCTGCCGCTTCCATCCAACTGTATAGGGTATTGTCTATTACCATTGGTCGGGACAACTCTCCCCGTTTTTTGTCTATCGTCGCGGGTATGATCACTTCTTATTCTGCAACTTAATGAATTTTCCAACCTGAAGATGTTAGAGTGAGCGGCTATACATGTTATAGTGTACTTTGTTTAGCACTTAATTTTTTTGTCATCGCCCTTTCTCTCAATTCTTTGGTTTCTGCCTATCGATCGCGGTGTATAGAGAAGGTGGTCCATTATTGTTCGGCTAGATAAGTATTCCACTGGTTATAATTCTATGCCCTGGTGGGATCTTTTCCTATGTGTCATGATCGCCTCTGCTGCCCGATTGTATTATGATTGCCTCTGCTGCCCAGTTGTGATGAGGAAACATGTTCATGGACAACATTGATAGATATAGCCATCAATGCAATCCATGGACATTTAGGGACTGTTTCTACGGCCAGTTCGGTGCAGTCATTTCTTTTGGGATAATATACGGATGAAATGCATCCTTTTATACACCATTCTCCGAGGAACGATTTATACTCTAATGAGTCAAATAATGACCCTTCATTTGATGATATCTTCTCCGATGCACCATATGTACAGAACCAAACCCGTAATGTATCGCATACTGCTGCAGCCTTCTCTTATGTAACGGGATAACTTTAATCCAGCAGTTGAATCAGTCTGACTGTACGATGTAACTCTTTTCATGCATATCCAGTGGACAGTATCCGTTACACTCTCATACAACGGAATTTCTGAGTTTGAGAGTTCCAGTCGTTGTTCTCTCCGGTGGGAGCGGTCGATTGAATTACATTTTCGGTACTTTGGCATTGTTTGTTGAATCATAGCACCTAGACCCGGTAAAAATTCTCTGTCTTGCTTAGCTTACATCCAAGTAACCCCTTGATATACGGACTGTCGTGAATCTAGTAGTTCACCTCTCAGCTCCTTTGGTGTCCGAATCTGATCCAGTTTATAGATACCCTTTTTAAACAATATAATTGGTTCGCGATCGCCCAGAATGACCTGACTTTATGTTGCAGTTCGTGTCGTGATTTCAGTTCGCCGTTTGGTATATATTTCACACACGTTCAGCATACCTAATCAGTGGCCTCAGCCGCCACGATTCTATCCCAGGTAATAGTTTGAAATGTGGGGTCATGTGCGTACACGGCTTGGATTGATGCTTGTATGACCCCTTTGATCTGCGGAGTAGCATCGGTGAGCTTTAAATTGCTATTTCTTGACGGTGACAATAATGAGAGGTATATTTTAGTGCGGCGTTAAGTTTCCCATGAATTTGCTCTATCTAGAACCTGTATCTTAACGACCATTCTTTAAGAGAAAACAAACACCGCTTCTTCATGTTTTCCAGGATCTGCTCTGAGAATATTTTACGAGTGGCTGGTGGTCCTCTGTAAGCTATAAATCTGGGCATTTTAAAACAACCATTCTACAAGACTCTAATCTGTATATAAATGCCAGTGACTCTCCCTCTAGTTGGGAGTAGGGAGACTGCGTTCTACCTAAACCGGGTTTAGGCACAAATCATTTTGCGGTGGTCCTTACCTCAGCGAGGTTCGTATTCCGTTGGCCATTGGCAGTGTTTTGGAAAAAGAAAATACTCGACCTTGTAAGCTTTCGTTGAGAGGGAAGTTGCCTTTTTCATCTCGAATGTTTTAACCCCCTTTTCGATTTCCCGGACAATGTTTTTTGTAATTTTTGAAGAACACGTTTAGAATAACATCCTGATGGAATTTTCAGCCGTTCGGCGCAACAATTCTCGAAAAAGGGGCATGATATCGGTCTGTGTAAATGCATAGTATACATGGTTATCAAGTCCAAATCACGATCTGACGCCGGTGATGTTCGTCGGCGTCGAGAAATTGGGAATGGTTTCTATCATTGTTTTAGTTGGTTTACCTTGTCAGCGTTTATTAAAAACCCGGGAAATTCGACTTCCTTTCCTGCAAATTGAAACATATCGGAAGTGAAGACGATTATATTTCTACCGCAATGAGTGATATAGCCCACTGAGTGCAAGAAACCAGGTTTTATAGTTTTATTCCAGAGGGTATCATCAATAAACGGGTTCTTTTGTGAAATGTTTACGGTAACGTCGTGGAATCAGAGGGTGAAATATTTAACGGGGCTCTACTGTACCGATAACGACCCCAGCTCGTGATGAATGCAGTTGTGATTCCGATTGTTAGGGAGAGTAGTAAACTGTTATATCTGTTTCACGTTTCTAAAACAGTTTCGTGGTTCATTCTTGCACAACAGACACTTGGTTAAATGGGGACAGAATATGATGGTTTCCCTCATCTTTGTGACATTCAATTTTTGTAGGCCTACTGCATTTCTTCTTGGCACATGCTTTTTGGTGCAACCCCCATCCTCGAACACCAAACCGTAGGCGTACTTCCTGGTACTGACTTCATGATGTCCTCCCCAACATCTCCATCTAAATCTTCTTTCCCCTTCTTTTTTCAATAATGGTGGACATGAATTTGTGCGCACATCTGATGGTTTTGTGAGTGGCGCGAATGTTATATCCTGTGGTATCCCTGGCATGTCTTAAATGTGAAAAAGGGCAGGTATTGAATTCACTTGATTTGAAGGGTTCTCGTACCCATTGTTCCCTATTATTTGCAATAGAGATAAACGGAATTCTTGTAGTTTTTTTCAAAATTTTCTATATTTGAGGAGATCCACTTAATGCTAACCTATTATTCGAAGTTGACATGTCAGTTTTCGATATCTCGTGTGGGAAGTCGCAAGGGATTAACTCTAAGTCTATCAGTGCCAACTCGAATAAGATAAAATCGCGAGGTATTCTCCGATAAACAGCTTCTCTAGTTTATTTAAGGCCAACTATAATACGCGTAAAAAAACATTCATTTACTGCATTATATTGTCCGTGATTCAAGGTATCTTGGGGGAAGTTCGTATTAGCACGTTATTAATTGATCCCGATACTTATAATATTTAAGTACAAACCGAATATGTTCGCCCAACAGTATCCGTGACGGCCTAGATACGTTTTATTAGACGCGAAATCCCTTTATCTTAGACGCGCCTAAATTGGGCCTGCGATTCTGGTACCAAAGATGCTTCGACTTTTATGGAAGCTTGAGGTTCGGGGGGTTGGCTTCTTCTACTACTGCTCTGCTCCATGCAACATTTGATATTGCTGCTAATTTCTGTTTTCGGGCACCCATCGCTGGGCTTCCTCCTAATTTTCTGATAATTATTTTGAACTGGTGTCGTGTTAAATCACTCGTTGTCTCTGTTTCCTATAGCTCTAGTTTTCGAAACGTTTCGTAAGTGTCCAGTAATACCACAATTACGAACCTATTTCCTACCAAACAGTTCTTCCGTCCTTTTAGCGCGTTGAGATAAGATGTCCTCCCACATTCTTCACGCAACTTATTTCAAGTGGTTTTGTGTACCCCCGCTCCCGAGACGGTTTAGTCTCGCGCCTCATTGAGCCAAACGTCGAACGCTAATTTAGGCTTCTCTGCAAGTGATGAGTCGACGTATGTGGAACTTTTATTCCACTGAATTGCAAAACATGTCTTTAGACTAAAGCCTTGCTAACAACTGTTTGGATTCCTCACCTTCTTGCTGTCTCATATTGTGGAATATATGTCTATGCACATCTTGATGCAGACCTTTCACCACAGCTAGTTGTATATGCCGTAGGAGCTGCTCCGTCGTGACTATATTTACAGTTCCTGGCCGCAATAGTTCGAACAAAAATATTTTTAGCTCGTTCGAGCAAGCCCTTCTCAATTAATTGCGTATTTCCACATATTAAATAGTACATTGGTTTTTACCTGGTCCATATGTTGTGTTTTTTTTGTGCAGGGCCGATTTGACATTTTCCTGGCCAGCGCAAATTTCATTCCTTTCTTTCTGTAAATGTATAAACTGACGAAGTAGTTACAAGTGCTGTTAGTCATCGAGTTGTCCTGAGGCCATGACTATTCCAATTTGAAAATAATCCTCTAAAAATAAATCCTGTAGACATAAATCCTGTTTGTAGCGCAATATAATGTAGATATGAAACGTCTATTGAGTCTGAAACAAGCGCCAAATAAATAACACAGCATGGTGATGGTGTTCTCCTTTTTCTGACCCGTCACAGCGGTCGTTTTCATTCTCTAGAGAATTCAGTTTTTCGAAGTATTTTTAATGAGGACACATGGAATTTGTTACTGAATCACTCAATGGTCTATGCAATTTTAGAGGTGAAAAGACGACTTTAAATTATGCATCCTAATGTTGATAGTATCTAGCATCGTTTCGGTGTGTTCTCAGATGATGTTTTGCATGAATTCAATTGTGACGAGTAATGAAGCTGTCCATAATATAATTAAAAGACGTAGGTTTACGAAAATTATGCAATACATCATTTTTTTATAATTCTTCATTAGACACAATATATGCAAAAGTTTGCCCACTAATTTGACATCTAAAACACAAATTGATACCACATTTTCAATGAGCGAAGTTACACTTTAATGATGAGGAAATGTTTTTCTATTATAGTTAGCATGGGCGTAAAAACGTATATCAGAATGAAATAAAATCGATTTGAGTATAAGCCCGTATATAATTAAAAAATGAACACATACGAGGAACTGATCGGCAGGACCAAAATTACAGTATATATATATATATATATATATATATATATATACAAGAATAAAAAAGCATTGGAAATGCAAAAGGATATAGGGATGGTATGCAAAAAAGTATACAAACAAGATAGCTATGAATGGCTAGGCACATGGAAATAGAATTGCATCCAAAGTATAGGCCTATAGCTTTTCTCCAATCTTCATTCCGTGCCATCATTACGGTTGTAAAAAGCTATAGGGCAATACTTTGGATGCAATTCTATTTCCATGTGCTTAGCCATTCATAGCTATCTTGTTTGCATACTTTTTGGCATACCATCCCTATATCCTTTTGCAATTCCAATGCTTTTTTGTTCTTGTTAATTAGTATTTTTACTTACAGTCTTATTTTTAAACTTACATTCATGATCGTATTGTCTTTTTTAGGAGGCGGCTGATTGCGGCCTCCATTAGTAGCAGGTTGTTTCCTGCTGGGTTTTAGGTCTTTTGGTTTTGGGCCTTAGGAGTTGCCTCTTGGTCCTCCATCGGTTCTATATTACATAGAGAGTGCTACCGCCTCTCTGATAAAACAGTTAGAGTATAATTAAGTTCTAAAATGTTCATACCTTCACTATTAAATTGTTCTTGGTTCATTCTTTGGCGTTTTGGCAAAGATTTGGCAGTTTTTGATATTTATATTTATAATAGTTTGTGCATGAGGCAGCTTTTTTCCCTTGGGATCCCTGTTATACCGTGCTTTTGAGTCAGCACGTGAGGCAGCCTTCTTTTTTCTGGTTCTTTGTTATAAAGAGCACGTTAGGCAGCTTTTTCCCTCGAAATCCCTGTTATGCCGTGCTTTTGAGTCAGCACGTGAGACAGCCTTCTTTTCTTCTTGTTCTGTGTTATAAAGAGCACGTGAGACAGCTTTTTTCCCTCGGAATCCCTGTTATACCGTGCTTTTAAGTCAGCACGTGAGGCAGCCTTCTTTTCTTCTGGTTCTGTGTTAAAAAGAGCACGTGAGGCAGCTTTTTCCCTCGGAATCCCTGTTATACCGTCCTTTTGAGTCAGCACGTGAGGCAGCCTTCTTTTTTCTGGTTCTTTGTTATAAAGAGCAGGTAGGGCAGCTTTTTTCTCCTCAGAATCCCTGTTATACCGTTTTTTTAGCCAGCACGTGAGGCAGCATTCTTTTTTTCTGGTTCTTTGTTACAAAGAGCACGTGAGGCAGCTTTTTCACTCGGAATACCTGTCATACCGTGCTTTTGAGTCAGCACGTGAGGCAGCCTTCTTTTCTTCTGGTTCTGTGTTATAAAGAGCACGTGAGACAGCTTTTTTCCCTCGGAATCCCTGTTATACCGTGCTTTTGAGTCAGCACGTGAGGCAGCCTTCTTTTGTTCTGGTTCTTTGTTATAAAGAGCACGTGAGGCAGCTTTTTTCTCCTCAGAATCCCTGTTATACTGTTCTTTTGAGTCAGCACGTGAGACAGCTATTCTTTTTTCTGGTTCTTTGTTATAAAGAGCACGTGGGGAAGCTTTTTCCCTCGGAATCCCTGTTATACCGTGCTTTTTAGTCAGCACGTGAGGCAGCCTTCTTTTTTCTGGTTCTTTGTTATAAAGAGCACGTGAGGCAGCTTTTTTCTCCTCAGAATCCCTGTTATACCGTTCTTTTGAGTCAGCACGTGAGGCAGCCTTCTTTTTTCTGGGTCTTTGTAATAAAGAGCACGTGAGGCAGTTTTTCCCCTCGGGATCCCTGTTATACCGTGCTTTTGAGTCAGCACGTGAGGCAGCCTTCTTTGCCTAAGGATTTGCATGATACTTAATTTTTATTATTTCAGCATTTTTTCTGATAGTATTCTTTTTGCTTAGATAATACCTTGACTTTGTTCTTTTCATAGTCTATATTTCTCTGAGCTTTTTTACTACGTGCTGACTTTGGCATTTTTTATTAAATGT
The DNA here is from genome assembly GCF_053919585.1 of Euprymna scolopes. Lineage (NCBI taxonomy): Eukaryota > Metazoa > Mollusca > Cephalopoda > Sepiida > Sepiolidae > Euprymna > Euprymna scolopes. The sequence goes on along the minus strand of NC_136486.1, from coordinate 157,641,491 downwards.
AAACATATAACACTTATGTGTATCTTACTATAATATCACTTATCTTATAGCAAGACAACTCTCGTAGAATTGAGATACTGCCCCGTCACCAATAGTTAAAGTGTGGAACGGTATATACACCAATAGTGTAGTTGTTATCTTTATATGAAGTCCTAATCAATGACAGTGTGAGGTTACTTGGTTAATTTATTGTAGTTTATTTTAGAAAACTTACTTGTTTTTATTAGTAGATTGTGTAAAGTAGCCACAATCAATATCTAATTATTTTTGTTGCTAGGGCTTGGATTTTGATTCTTTTTGGTCAGCTTCCAGTGAGTTCTTAGAAGATGACTTTCTTGCAGTTTCTTTTGCGGTTAATTTAACTTATTTCCTTTGGCGTTTGGTGAGTTCTTAGAAGAACTGGTCTGATCTACTTTTCTTAGCGAGCGAAGAGATTCAGCTGCATTTAACAATGGTTGCTATAGTGTATTTTTGCGCATGCGTGAGAATTTCAAGTTTCCTCCTTATTTTTCAATAGGTTGACAGTAGTTATGTGTCTTTCTGCCAAGAGCGACAGACGTCAGTGTTAGCCGTGATCGTCTAGAGGTAAGGACCCCCACGTTGTGGCCGTGCTAACTTAGGTTCGAATCCTGGTCACAGCATTGACATTTTGTACATATTTTACAGTCCAAAATCTGAAGAATTATTTGTTTTCATAACATTGTTTTTTGACGTCGTAGGTTACTCTTATAACAATTTTGATCAACTGAGATAAAGATTTCGTGGTTTCATTAACGCTGGTGGGTTACTGTTTAAAGAAAAAACCTTAACGTTCACCTCAAATATTCAGCGTCCAAGAAATATAGGCCACTGGCAAACTGGAACGTCTGTGAGCATCCGGTGTATTATTTGGAGCTTTCCCTTTTGAGAGAAGTTCCGTGTTCGAAGTGGTCTGTCTACATTGGGTATATAGTGTTTAAAACTTGTTATTACACGTAATCTTATTTAATTATGGAGTTAGCTAAAAAGCGATGGGCAACTGCACTTCTCCGTGTAAAGAGCAGTCGATTGATGCTTGAACTGTTGTCAGAGACCGTTCGTACACCGAGATACATCGTCTCAAAAGAAAGAAGAAAGCAGAAGAAGAAAGAAGAAAGAAGAACAATTGGCCATTTTTTTACACCTTTTTTTTGCTCTCTTTTGACATTTTAACCGATGTTCTGACACTCGCTGGATTCGTAAGACGCTTCTCTGTAAGAATATGTGCTTTTTGAAAATTATAAGTTGATTTTAGTTGAGATTTGGATAGTTTTGTTTTGTAGGCGTATATAGGCGAGTACGGGCCATCCCTATATAGAGAGTGCTACCGCCTCTCTGATATATATATATATATATATATATATATACATATATATATATATATATATATATAAATATATATATATAGTAAGTTATAGAATATATATATTAAACTACACTGAATATTCCGCGTTTCATCCACTTTAGGACTCTTCAGATTTATGCGCGAATTTTGTGGTTGTTTGTCGTTTTTATATACGCATCTTCTATTGAGATTTTAGTTAACCAATCAGCTTTCTATTATCAACCGCCCCTTCTTATCAGCCATTGAACATGCACTTATCGGACAAAGACCTTTTTGACCCCTGATTGACTTGTTCCTGTGTGTGTGCACTATTTAGCCTGGATATCTAGTTTCCTGATCTGTTTTAAATCTAGGTTGATGTTTTTTATGTATAAATATATATATATATATATGCACACATATATGCACATATATATATATATATATATATATCTGCATACATATATGTGTGATCGTTTATGTATATTCATATTTATTTAATTTATTTATTAGTTTATTTTCTATTTTTTGTTAGTTTTAAAATATGTTTATCGCTTTCCTAGAGTAAATTTTATCTTGTGAACACAGTTGTTTGCTATTTTTCTTCTAAAGTTTAATAGATGTTAGTGTTCTTTAATGTACAGGATAGCAAATTTTTCATGAAGGCATAATCTACATGGGTCGTCAACGTCCATACACGTGATAGCTTGTCTTATTAATTTCCATTCGATTACCGGCGAATCTCCGTTTTCCTTGAGTTCCCAGTATTTATTTGCTAGCGTTGTTTTGATATGATGTTTTTATTGTGGTTATAATATCGAGATTTGAAATCTAATGAAGTCATACCTACGTAATATTTCTTGTTATTCGAGTTTTCTTTCGCAAATATTGTGGCCTATATATATATATATATATATATATATATATATATATATATATATATATATACACACACTTATGTTTTTTGGAGAATGATACAATATTGTCAGGGGAACAATATGCACCCTATCTAATTTTGGATCATTAAAATGTATCCAAACGTCTTCATTCATAGTTTTTAGACCAAAAAAAGAAAATGTACGATACGACGACTTTTTCGGGATAATTTGCGAGAACTATATATGTCTGATATATTCTAGAAAAAAGTATGTAATATATCTTTATGTATAATATAGATAGCTCTTTCAAATTTTGAAAGCTTCTGTTCCTTGCATTAACAATTATTCTTCAGAAAAGACAATTATACATAACATTACATCTCCTACAATTTTTCGCTGGTACCCCCATATATATATATATATATATATATATATACTTCGGAATAGTTTTTATTTAACAATCAGTGGTTATGTAAACGTGAGATTGTTGGTTTACAAAATATTACTGGCAGTAATATTCTATAAGTTATCCCATCAAAACAAGAATTACTCAATATGCAAGATAGAGCAAATAAATTAAATTGTAATTCAATGAATTTCAAAAAACTCTCATTGAAATGAAATGAAGTGGTTGAGTTTCATATCAAAGAATTTTTATTATTCTAAGCAAGACAAAGAATAGAATGCTTAGAATAATAAAAATTCTTTGATATGAAACTCAACCACTTCATTTCATTTCAATGAGAGTTTTTTGAAATTCATTGAATTACAATTTATATATATATATATATATATATATATATATATATATATATATATATATATGTACTCTCGTGCTTGTCCAGAAAATAGACCATCATGTTTTCTGGCACTAAATTGTTATCGAGGACGATCTGTGAGATGTAATTGGTGTTAACATACCCTATCATGCTAAACTAACTGAAATAGTTGTTTTACAACAGATTTCTTTATATCAATTGTAATGTCAGTTTTTGAATATTTTGTGTTTCAAAATAATAGAACAATGCAGCTAATAAACAAAATAGTGTTTTTTTATTAAGATAAATCCAAAATAAAATGAATCATTATTGAGAAGCAGCGCCTTCTGCTTGATAACAGAATCACTTGGCCGGGGCATGGAATCAACAAGCTTCTCGCAATCCTGTGTAAACACTGACTCCCATGTGTTTTGGATTGCAATCTTCATGGCTGCAAGGGTAGTCAGTTTTTCTTTGCCGAGCTTCCTCTTTATATGATCTCACACGGTTTCAATAACGTTACAATCTGGGGAGTTCGTCGGCCATCCAAGAACAGGGATCAGTCGTTCTCGGAACTAGGAAGACGGGGTGTTGGCAGAGTGTGCCGGTGCCAAGTGATGTTGAAAAACGATGTATGTAGCCTCTCTGTCAAACTGGTTATCCAACACCGGCAGTAAATTAGTTTCCAGGATATCTTGGTACACTTTTGATGCAACATAAATTATCAACACCTTAAACACTCATACAGCCCCGAACCATGCAAGACTGTGGGAACTTCACAGACTCCTTAATATCGTTCCGTGGTCCTTCGCCAAACAGGTAGCCCTTGGTTACCGAAGGAGATACAAAATCCAGACTTATCTGAAAATATCACACGCTGCCATTCGTCTGCAGTCCAGGTTTGATGAGCAGTTACCCATCGCAGCCTTCAACATCTGCTTCTTGTTAAGGAGCGGTCTAGTGGCAGCTATACAATTTCGGTATCCCAGTTGCCGGAGCCTTCGGTAGGTAGTGCTTCTCGAAACGTCGGCACCAGAAACCTATTTCCACGCTTCAGTGATATGACTTGTTGATTGGAATCGAATTTTCTTTCACACCTTGTCCAGTGCCGGTCTTGTATTTCGCTTGTGCTTTTCTTTCGTCCGTATTTCTTGCGATTGCTGTTGGAAACACCCTCAGCATTTTTCTGGGCAGGTTGGTCACCACCGATCTTGAACATCCGATCTTAATTGTGATTTCCATGTGCGTCTTTCCTTTTGCCCGAAAATCAAAGATACGCTGCTTCACAGGCAAAGGTATGTCTTTGGAGCAACCCATACTTATACAGTATTATTAAATCTCTTTCGAAATC
>NC_136486.1:157469662-157632162 GCF_053919585.1 Euprymna scolopes | reverse complement strand
GCTTGAGATGTCTGCCATATTGTATGCTGGTAATTTTTACCAAATAATTATCATAGTTGGAATTAGCAAAACCGCAGTCTTCTATCCTTTGGGACAGCAGGATAGTCCGGCTAATTTTCAACCAAGTTATTGACAAAAGGCAATAATAACGGACACACACACATGCACGTAAATAATAGTTATGTTCGTGTCTCTTTTTTTCTTAAAGTCGTTTACTATTCCTCGGTGTTTTTCTTTCTCTAAATGCAAAAAAAAAAAGAAAATTAAACGAAAAATATTTTGGTCGAAATCCTGCTTACCCACGACTAAATTCAACTGCAATTTTCACGATCCTTTCTTTCTCACAGTTGTCGAAAAACTAAGTGCCCTTGGTTCATTTAACCTCCGCCTTTTATAAGTAGGGCTATGAAAAGAGACAATTCTTACCATTGTTTTGACTCTCGAGTATGTATCCGATACATTTAAGTACAGTGAATCAATCGAGAACCACAAGCATATGAGATAATAACTGATATAAACCCGAGAATCAAAATAATGCAAAAGAATATTCTCTTCTCATCGTCTTATTCATGAGAAATACCTCTCCTCTTGCGCAAATGACTACTATATATATATATATATATATTTATATATATATATTTAGCCAGTAGAGTTTAGTTTCCTAGAAGTACATCCAATGAAACAACATGTGTCTTACAAAGAGTGCTCCCCCCTCTCTCTCTCTCTCTCTCTCTCTATATATATATATATATATATATATATATATATATATATATTAGTGAGCATTCCAGAAATACAGATCTTTTCTGTCTCTTTCCGTATCTCATTTCGTCACTAAACAGGAAAGAGATAGGCGCACTCGTTTGTATAAGTCACTTTCTTCATGACGTTCACCACGTACTCAATTGACTTAAAGTTAATGTTTATTTTGATTACAAACTTTCCCTTTTTTCACACTCTATACTAGCGCGCGCACCAGCCCCATATATATATATATATATATATATATATATATATATATATATATATATATATATATATATATATATATTTATTTATATATATATTATATATATGCATGTACATATATATATATATATATATATATATATATATATATATGCATGCATTCACGCGTGTGTTACACCTAAGCGTTCATATATCATCCGTTTCTGTATTCGTAAGCAAAAAGGAGTCCTGAACATCATTTTATTGCTGCGAAGATTAACTTATAATTGTTCTGAATATGCTGTTTGCTATGATTATATCGCGCTACTGTTACAAATGTCTACTCAAGTATTGAGTACTACTTCAATAAGCACCCCCACACACATATATACACATATATATATATATATGTGTGTGCACATGTATAGATGTGTACATATATATATATATATTTATATATATATACATATTAGAAGTCTAAAATTATAATTTTATGTTTTATTCAAAATCTCTATTTCATTCTGTCTTACCTATGCGGCGTTATGCATGAGGACATATCGTCTTTAATTTTTTTCTGCTCTCCAGAGACGCTCCAGACACAAGTATTGGGGTACGCTATTCAAAAGCGAACCCAACATCTGGAGCTATTTTTTTCACTAAATAAGAAATATTTCTCTTATCTAAGGAGATAGCTGCTTTAGAATTGGCCTAAATAAGGAAAAGTCAGCACACCAATTCCTGTTTGAATATAATAAATTAATGGTTTGATAAAATCGTCTCAAAAAACGAATATCAAGAGGAAAATAATTACGCAACTAGACTATTGTTCTTACTTTGATACTTCTTATCATATATCTATGAAATTAAATCAAATTAAAGTTCTATCTGCTATTTTATAAACGCGACGTCGGCATAACAAAAATGAATAAATAAAAAATAGATGTGTTTATAGAATCTTTCAATGGATAGAAATATCATCACTTCAGACTAAAAAAGAAATTTTCGCACATATCTATGGGAAATTTGCAGTTAAAACCAAACAAGATCAGTTGCAATAATTTTAGATTTATTTATGAACAACGTAATACAATATTTTTAAACAAATCCCCATACCCTAACCCGAATGCCGACTTCGTTGCGATAATAGTACCGATCACCCTTAACCCTCTACCCTCAGTTGAAGAGCGATTACCTGACACAACAAGCTATTATAAGAAGACTGAATGGGAAATTATCAGGTATTGCATCGAATACATCCCTCGAAAAGTGGTTCAACGCATTAATTAAAGCGCATGCTCCTACAGCTAAGTTATTTAACAAACAAAACTCATCACAATGGTTCACTTCGGATTTCGCATTCGCCATCCCTATAAATTGGCATAATATATTTAAATGATATAAAATGGCATAATACATTTCGCAGACATATCACACAAATTAGAAAAAAATTATGGATAGACTCATGAAAAACTTGTAACTTAAAAATAATCGCTGGAAAATGTATAACAATGTAGAAGGTAAGTGGCAATTCTTATTCCCCTACTATGAAAGTATTATAAATTCTATGGACAGTAACCGAAAAAGCAAATCTGCTTGCCAGAAAGTTTGCCTTCAACTTAGCATCACATACAATAAAACTACCCCCTCCTAAATTTCCATTTTGCGGACTGAAGCAATATACTCGATGATATGTAAATCTCCTCCTAACTTTTTAGAGAAACAAAACAAAAATTAGGATTATTTGAAGGCAGGGGGTGATTTTATATCTGCTACATTAAAAAAATGTTTCCTCAATCTTACCTTACCAAATTTCACTTTCATGGCTTGGAATACTATTGCTTCTGCTAAAAAGGATTTTAAAAATACTGGCAATATTACACTAAAATATTGCCAAGTTAGTATCATCATTCTCTCTCCGAAAATGGTTGAATCTCTTATCAATCAAGTATTAGTCAACTAGGTCACATGAAATGAAATTTGTTCTAGACTACAGTGTGGATTACGGCAAGCCTGTTCTAAAAAGATATCCTAGCTGCAATCTTACAACTTTCAAGAGCATATATCCTAACTGTAGTCCTTGAACGCACTGGATAAGACGGCAAATATTAGGTTATAAGCCCATATATACATATATATATATATGTATATATATATGTATATATATATGTATATGTATATATGTATGTATATATATATATTTATATATACGTATAAATACATATGTATATATATATGTATATGTATGCATATATATGTGTATATATATGCATATATATGTGTGTATATATTTATGTGTATATATGCATGTATATGTATATATATATATATATATATATGTATACATATGCATATATATGTATATAAATATTTATATGCATATTTATATCTTTATATACGTATATATATGTGTATATATGCATATATATGTATGTATATATATCTTTATATGTATATATATGTATATATATGTATATATATATGTATATATACATATATATATATATATATATACATATACATATATGCACATATATATACATATATATAAACACACATATATACATATATACATATATACACAAATATATATGCATATATATACGTATATATACATATACATACATATGTATATACTTAATATAATCCCATATACATACACACCCACACACACACATATATATATATATATACATATATACATATATATGCACAAATATACACATATATATATATATATATATATATATATATATGCATATATACATATATACACATATATATATACATATACATATATACATATATATATACATATATATACATATATATATACATACACATATATACATATATATACATACATATATACATATATATACATATTCATATATATACATATATATACATATACATATATATACATATATTTACATATATATATACATATAGATATAGATATATATATATATGTATAGCTATGTATATATATGTATAGCTATGTGTATATATATATGTATATATATGTACATATATGTATATATGCACATATATGTATATATATGCATATATATATGTCTATACATGTTTTTATTGTAACCTCCTTTAGACTATATATATGTGTGTGTGTGTGTGTGTGCGTGTGTATGTGTGTGTGTATGTACACCTTTACTAATACATATTTCATTCCTTGACATCTAAAATTTTCTTTACGCGGAAAAAATGTAAACTTTGGTAGGTATACAACGTAATTACCTATATATACATTACGTAATATCTGTATTAGCTGAAAAGCATAGCTATTTATGCACCAAAGTACGTATACCCACAACAAGATATATTTGCGCCATTCGACTTTTTAACTTTTCTGGTGTGTTTAATATGATTCTGAACCACGCGGGTAGTTGTGCTAGTTTATTATTTAAATGGGATCTGCCCGTGTGTAAGTTTGTCTGTATTTGCATATCTGCAAACATCTTTTCGCATACGTATCGGACCAAGTAGAAACTGTTACTAATTTTAGAAGCAATGTCCCGGATACACAATATGTGTAAATTAGAAAAGTATTTCATTCTGTGGAGGTCAACAGTGCAGCGTTTTGAAACGGGGATTTTTTCTTCGGGTATTGCTTTTCGCAAATCACAAACGCGTATTAAACTAACACTCTTTACAGCGTTTAAGTTGTAACATTCTGACTTAAGAGGCACTCGTAACCGTGTAGGCAAGATCGGTTACCCGTAAATTTTAACTTTCTGATCTTTTGCGTTTCACGTTTGAGTTCGGTCCCCGTGACTGATTTTCTGTTTCTGTCGCACGTAATCTCCCAAGATTTGTTTTAATCTATTTATTTATATTTTTAATTAATCTGTTGTCGTGGCCATCCTCATGCATATAGTCTATAAAAAGTGCTCAATATCAAGAGAAGAGCTTCCTCTTTCCGTATCCCTTTGTTATGTGTTTTTTTGGGGGGGAGGGGGCGAATACATAATCGTATGTTTATACGTTTTTATTAGGATTGCTTTATATTATATTATTTTAAATTGTTGTGGGGGTATCGACGTTGTCCACAATGGTCTGTACGTATAATGAAAATTTGTTCCATATCCTTTTTATAGCAAGTGTGTTTAAACGTAGCCTTTGTGGAACATGGTTACGCGAAGTATTACTGCTAGTCTATTATATGCAGATCAGATGTCTGTGTGTTTGTGTTTGTATGTCTGCTAAAATTTTTGTACCCCGCATCCGAATGGCCCGAATTTAGTTCCATCTTAAATGGAAATCTCCAGGATGCCAAATATATTTACATTTAGAGAAAAAAAAGATTTGTTATGTAGGTATCAACTAGACCACATTTAAAAGAGGGTGTATGTCTCTTTTCGCAAGTCGGGCACGAATATTAAACTACAACTGTTTAAAAAACGCTTATTTTCCAATACTATGATGTCAAGAAACCTTGTGGCAGTGTGGTCAAAAGCAGTTATGCATAAATGTTTGCCTTCCTCCTTTCTTTCGCATTTTGAGTTTCAACCCGGCTACCGTGGGTTATATTTTCCGGTCGTTCGGGACGTTCCTGCTATTTTAATTGAAATAAAAGTTGTTTAGATTAATTTGGGGGAGAAGAGGTTTATGCATGGGCAAGGTATATCACTCACTTTATAGTCTTTTATATGAATAGCAAATGTCTGTGTTTATGTGTTTGTTTATTTTATGTCCGCCAAAATCCTTTTTATGCGTATCGGACCCACAGTAAAACGATATATCGGACAAAAATTATGCAACAAAAATATATCATTTAGTTTAAAAATATCATTTCCTTTGCATGAGTTGTCAGATAAATGTGTTGTTTCCAAACTGTGAATGGTTGACTTTTATTACGTTCCTTTGTTTTAAGTAGCTCACTTTGAAGTGGTGTTGATGCAGTGTTTGTGTAGGCCTATCGATAAGGCGTTTGCTTTTCAATTGAGGTGCTGCGAGTTAGCATCTGGTAAGCGTCATATTTTTTGCTTTCGGTTTCGCTTTTGTCTAATAGCATTCTAGTCCTATTTGTTTTCCGACCGGGGACATCTCCTGCCGACGCCGTTATCGCAATTTCTTCTCCCTGCCGATGTGACATTTCATTTTATGACTAGGCAAAACCGGGTATCCCATGGGTGAACTTGAATAGCTTGAAAAGTGTACTTATCACCGTATTAAACATGTTTTCCTCAGTGACGGAAATTTGAGTGTATGCACGGACTAATTCGATCCGGGGGGGGAAACTGTTCAATTTGATAAGGATGCTGAAAAATCACACACGTGTGGAATAGCATGTCCGGTACAGTTACTGCATTGAGTGCACGTTAATCATCGAAGAATCTTCAGTCTCATTCTGATTTATTTGGTATTATGTGAAGTGGGAATGGCCAATGCCTGCAGAAGGGTCGCATCATGCCGACATACATCATATTTTGAAATTATGAGCGGGCTAAAACTAGCTTATCCAGACACAATCGTCGAGGTTTGGCATGCACGGTGGCAACACACGTTGTGACGTGATGGCGTTCGGATGGGACGTTCGCAACTAGTAGTGTAGAAGAGTTTGTTGCTCGAATGTTACATCGTGTAGGAGAAAGTACATTTACAGCGGCACCAGTATCCACGATACGTAAAGTAGGCGACATGGCTGGACGGATGCGGTTGAATTTTTTGCGTAATCCCACCGGGAGACCCGTTTAAATGCCACAGCTTCTTCAAAGTGTAGGCACAGAACGGCACTAACACCAAAAAGATCCGGAAACGTTGTTGAGAAGGACGTATGTCGTGGAAGTTGCGTGTGTTGCTTGGTCGTTATTGCCTGTCCGATATTAGAGTGTGCATCGCGTTAGTAAGGATAAACTTCTCTGCAGATTTCGAGCTGCATTTGGTTGTCACGGGTTTGTAATCAGTTATGTTGGAAACAGTGATCACAGCTGGCGAATGGTGATAATTATCAACAACCCGTTCTAGCTACAAGAGGTTCTTGTTTCCAACGAAAATAAACCTCGCGTTGGATAGTTGTTGCGGCCAGTTGTCGAACCAAAGTTGCTGTACGATGTTATAATCAATGATTCTTCTATCAAGCAAACTTTTCATTTGCTTCAAAAGGCGGGAGAGTTTTCTGTTGCCAAGAGTATTGTCTTTGAAAACGTGTTTCAGCCCAGCCGTTACTGATATGGTTGTTTGTTCAAGTATAGCTTGGTTTGGCGTAATCTCTTCTCTTGGGCATCCAAGCTCTTCGGCTTGACAAGCAGTCTTGGAAAGACGGAGGTGCTCCACCAACCTGCACCATACTGTAACCCTCCTCCTCCCACCATCACTATTGACGACACACCACTTGTCAACGTTAATCACTTCAAAAATCTGGGAAGCACCATATCTTGTGATGGCTCCTATCTACGAAACTGAAGGTCTACAATGCTGTGGTTCTTCCCTCCCTTCTCTATGGTTATGAGACGTGCGCACTGTACCGCAGCCATATAAAGAAAACTTCCACATGCGAGCCCTCCGCTGTATCATGTGAATCAAATGGCAAGATCGCATCACCAATATGAAGGTTCTTGACAAAGCTAAATCAACCAGTATAGCGGCCACCATCATCAAGACAAAACTTCGTTCGGTTGAACACGTGATTCGACTGGACGCATGTCGGATGCCTTAATGCCTGATGCACGGAGAGCTCCAGGCCGGCAAAAGAAACCAAGGTCGACCAAAACTGCGGTATGAAAACACTATTAAAACCAATCTGCAATGGTGCCGTATCAAACCGGGAAACCTAAAGGGGCATGCTATTGACAGACCAGAATGGCGAGGCTTAACTCACAAGGAAGTTGCCAATTTTGAAGAGGCTCGTAACCAGAAACTCACTGCTGCCAGAGAGAGAAACCACAGAGCAGCTTCAGCGGTGATCACAACAACTGACTTCCAGTGCCCCCAATGTTCTAGACTATGTGCCTCAAGACTGGGGCTGCAGAACCACCTCCGTGTGCACATATGAGATTCAGAACACAAACTCCGTCTTCAGATCCGATGGACAACCACCACCACTATTATTTATTGCACGCACATGGGAGAGAATTAAATAAAATATGGCGGACGTTACATGAAAACCGTAGCATGTGGCGTAAATCCAGATTGGCGCGAGAGTGAGAATGTTCCTCTCATCACAGAAAATAAGGACGAAACGTGTACATATTATTTCGTTATATTCGGTAACACACGTATAGGATGATTATAATGTATGTTTCAATGTTTAGACGCAAGTTAATAGAAAAAGTTGACAATTAGAGACAATAGTTTTTGTTTCACTTCTGCGACGTTGAAAGGCCTCCAGTTGTTGAGAGAAAATACAACTTGCTCAAAACTCCGAACTTAAATTGATATAAAAACACCGAGTAACAATACATATCGCCATTATTTACACACAATTAAAAACGAAAAGAATAGTGTGTGTTCATGTACATGCAGAATGCTGAATGCGTCCGTTGGACATATATGTGTGTTTAGAGCTGACAAAATTAAAATAAGCTCGTTGTATATCTTAAGGCATAGAAAATTGATCATAATGAACCATTATGTTCGTTACGGAATCAAGTTCTCTGACTTCGAAAATGTATGCATGCGTACTAGCGTATGTTTATAGTGATTTTGTAGCTTCGTAGATCCAAGTGAAACGCGTATGTTCATTGTCGTGTCGTGTCGAGGCAGGGAGAGAGCGAGAAAAAAGAAGCGAACGGAAACGAATATGCCAACGTCAAAGAGCACAGAAAATAGAAGCTCCTATAATGTCATGCCACTAGTCTTGTGCCATTGCGTGACTTGCTTTGCGTTTGTGTGTCCGAGCTAGACACAAAGTTATTATAGCAGTCACACGACTTACTATAGAAACTCAGAGAATTAGTTGAGTTGCAGAAATTAGAAACTCGTTATTATTGGAAAAATTGTAACAGTGTAATAAATAATTGGGAATAAAACAATACCGCCATTATCCAACAAAACTGAGGTTGATTACGCAGTAACTGAGATAGCTAAACTGCTTGCTCGTTAGTTTGAATGCACTCTACTTTAGACCTAAAAACAACTTTTTTCTCACAAAATCGTGTGCGGACAGAAACTATGCTCGGTCATTTGAAACTTACCTCTTTTTCTGCAGATGTCCTAACTGTAATCTCCGAACGTATATACCTTGCATTGAAAAATGTACAATATACTAGAGCAGTACACTTTGATGCATACACCCCCTGTTACGGCATTTGACACGATTCATAGCTTATGAAAATAAAATCAGGTCGTATTACTGGACAAATATTTATCATAATCAAATCCTTCTTTAAAAAAAAAAAACTCCAGATTTTCCTCCAGGTTTAAGTAAAAAACAGCATGCAATATATGCGAGAGTGCACCATGAGTCAATCAGTTTACATCCATTTATCATATTCACGAACTTCTTTGATAGATTAAATCAGAAACAGGCATAATTTGGTGATGACGCAACGTCCTAAAACCGACGTAGAGGAGAACCGAATGAGCGAATATATATGAAAATAATTGAAAACTTTAAGGATGACCTATGGTCTGCAGTGGAATTGGAATTGAAATAAAATACCAGCGTTCAATGCTGCAAAGACTAAGCGGCTTTCCTCTTATGAATACAATATATTTTTTCAACTATTAGTAGCTCTTGCAAACTGCAAATTTTCATTAAAATATCTTGGCATAATGTTATATCGGGCTAGGGTTACTGCAAGTAAGGTGAACGATATCTACCTTGCTAGAACATTACTTCCGCCTTAGAATATGGTGTGCATTAAGATAAAAATCATTCGCACATACACGGACTGTTGTTTCAAGATTTATACTGGTGCATCTACTACAAGTCTATTAAGCACTTTTGAAGTAAACACTTAAAGTTTACGCATAAATCTATACTTTCGTATAGTAAATTTATGTGAATAAATGAAATAGTTATATATATATATATATATATATATATATACAATATATATATACAATATATATATATATATATACAATATATATATATAATGTGTGTGTATATATATACATTTTTTTTACACAGGGATAACCACTTATCAAGGCCCAGAAGCCACTCAGGGATAAGGGTTATTGCAAGTACATTAATTTAGTGAGGAGATTTGCTGAAGTGTTTACTTAAGGGGGCGGTTCATTAGGAATTTGTTAACATTGGACTTGAAGACATCCAAGTTGTAGTCCGGAGGGAAGCAGGCAGACGGAACAGAGTTCTACAGACGTGCAGTTCTAGGAAAGAAGCTTTGTTCATGGAATCCGCGTTTTGATTTAGGCACAGATAAAGAGTGGGGGAAATTTTTCACAGTGGATTCAGCTAGACGGGTGTTTTTCGTGAAAGATTGGCGAGGGGGGACCAGAGACTGGAGTTCAGACGAGCAGATGCTATGTAAATAACGATAAAACAAGGACAGACTCGCAACGTCTCTTCTGTGGGAGAGAGGTTGCAGGGTATAGAAAAGGGCATCCCCCACTAAGCCACAAAGTCTATTTTGTACTCTGTCAAGGCAGGATAGGCTGTTTTTAGCAGCTCCTGCCAAGATATGGCAACAGTATTCCATTCTTGGACGTACTTGGCTTTTATATAGATAGAGAATTGCATCAGTAGTGAGATATCTTCTGTAGCGGTAGAAGGATCCCACCATCTTTCCAGCGACCTTGGCAACAGACTTGATGTACGTGTTCAATTTCAGATCAGGAGTAAAGGTCAAACCCAGAAGCTTGTCAAAACACGGAGCCTCACCCAGACGAGAGCCATCCATCACAATTGATATCAGCTGGGGATCAGAGCGTTGATGATGTAAGGATAGGAGTTTGGTTTTGGATGCATTAAAGGTAACCATCACATCTTCCCGCACTGAACCACGCGCTCGAGATCAGAGGATAGAGAATCAGAGAGAACTTTGTCATTTACAGCCTTTGATGTGTTGCCGTAGATGGTTGTGTCATCAGCATAGATGTCAACGAATGATTTAAGTATGTGTTTAGGGAGGTCATTGATGTAGATCAGGAAGAGAGTTGGGCCCAGGATTGACCCCTGAGGGACTCCAGCATTTATATTGCAGGCCTCCGATTTTTGTCCATCGCCCACTACTCTTATGAGCCTATCGGAGAGAAATGATTTAATGATTGAGAAAACATTTCCAGTTATACCGTAGCTGGAAATCTTGTGAAGTAGACCCTTATGCCATACCTTGTCAAAGGTCTTTGATATGTCAAGAGCAATTGCCCTGGAAAGGAAGCCTTTGTCAAGAGATTCATTTATCCTGTGTGATATAACCGTCAGCACATCTGCGGTAGATCTTGCAGAGCGGAAGCCATATTGAGTGTCACTAAGAAGGTTATTCCTGCTGAGGTGGTTGACTATTTCTCTATTTAATATGGATTCCAGCAACTTACTCATAACACAGAAGAGACTTATAGGTCTGTATTGAGAGGGAGATGACTTATCACCTGAATTCTTAAATATAGGGCAAACTGAAGAGGTCTTCCAGGGAGTCGGAAAGCACTTCTCCTTACATATATATTTAATACATATATATATATATATATATATATATATATATATATACACATACACACACACACACACACATATATATATATATATATATATATATATATATGTATATATGCATACGTGCATATGTATACCCGCATATAGATATATAGATAGATAGATATTCCGAGAGAGAAAAGAGAAAATAAAGAGGTTTCAATGTATAGATGGGCAAAGAGAGAGGGGCAAATAGGGACAGAAAGAGTGAGAAAAAAACGACGGAGGCAGCGTGAGACAAGACACAACCTTATAAATATATTATAATATAACTCGGATTTTGTTTTGCTCGGGGGAACACTTAAATTTTATTTCTTACAGCAACATTTTGGATGCCTCATATGTGTTTTTGTTTTTATTGCGCACTTAAATTATTTCCTCATCTGGAAAATCGGGAAGAAATTGATTTATAATGCTATCGAGGCTTATTTAATTGCCATTACTTCCTTTCGCAGCCTACTGTGAGCCTTCCAAGTAAAATGATTTTACACTGATCGCTTAAAAATATAACTCCTCTTCTGGGAGGTTACAATTTGGTTTGGTAATTATCTGGGAGGCTTAGTAATTTTATCTATATCTATCACACTTTGTGTGATTTACGTGTTTTACTGATCCCTTTTGAAATTGTGTTTATATTATTCATTGTATTTTGGTTTAACACAAACGTGTTTCAGGATAATAAGAGATGAGTAAATATGTGTCAAACAAAATATGTTTATATGACTTTTTATGTAATGCATTCTTATTTATCGTTTCAGTCAAAGTACTATTATTAATAAAGTAGGATACTTGATAAAAAGTATAAGTTACATAAACAATGTGCTCAATTCTTTATAGTAATTTGTGTGTGCAATAATGCAGTAGAAACTTGGAATGTAAGGTGCTGAATGCAAATTTAAATAAGAAGGGTGTATGTTATAAAATGATTGTACACGTACAAATTATTAAATTGAATGTAATAATGCTTAATACATCTTATAGCACATGTAATTAATAAATCATATACACTGAATTAAAACCTATTTTATATGGAAGATACCAAATTGAGTATGCGTATTAATACTTATACAAAAATAAAATTGAAATCTGTTTTTGCAACTACAAGTAAACAATAATACGAACACTTATTAGAGTAGGTTTGCATTTATTTAGATGATTTTTTAAACATGGCATTCATATGTTGCATTAAGCAAAGCCAGACATGTCGGGAAATATAAAAAAAAAACAATCTTAGTAAAAGAGAAATATGCAGAAAATGTATAACATGTATTTAATTGATAATTCATAGTGATAATACATGTGTTTACTCTATATTTTATTTTTTAATCTTAAAGGTAAAGCAGTAGAAATTATGTATTATTATCCATAATGTGATTTTCGAAAGTTTTGCTCGATATAGCCTCACGCCTTCTTCGGGTGTATCTTGTCGAACTCAGGAATGCTTCTGTCGAACACGGAAATTTGGACGGAATTTCGAGCGGAACCCTTTATTTAATTCACGGAGGTAGCGTGTCCTTATTCCGTCAGCCATGACTGAAAAAAGGTCCTTAGCTTTTTTGTACATAGGGATCACCACTTGTCAAGGCCAATAGGCCACACTAGGGTAAGTGTTAAAGAATGTAGTGTAGAAATTGGGCACTATAGTAATCGTTAGTAATAGAAACTCGGTAAATTTGTTTACTTATATGGAACGGCTCATCAAAAACCTGTTTTAGTTAGGCTCGAAGACAACCATATTGTAGTCAGCTGGAAAGCAGAAAAACGGAAGACAATTCGACAGGCGTCTGGGTCTACGAAAGAATCTTTGTTCTCAGTGTAGATTAAGGCACAGATAAAGAGTAGATTAAGGCACAGATAAAGAGTTATTGTTTACAGTTAGACGAGTGTTTATTATGAAGGTTTGCGCCGGGGGTGGCATAGATTGAAAGTCATTCACCCACCTCCTATGAAAATAACGATAAAGCAGAGATAAACTCGCAACATCTCTTGTGTGAGAATGAGGTTGCAGGGAATTGAAAAGGACATCCTCTACGAGACTACGAAATCTGTTTTAAAATCTATCAAGGCAGGATACTCATTTCTAGGAGTTCCTGCCCACATGTGGCAACAGTACTCCACACGTGGACGTACCTGTTTCTTATATAAAGAGAGAATTACAGAAGTGAGATATCTAATGGATCAATAGAAGGATCCCACCATTATTCCAGCGGCCTTGGCTACAGATTTTATGTGTGTGTGTCATTTAAGATCAGGAGTACAGGTCAAGCCCAGAAGCTTGTGTAAAATATGAGGTCTTTCCAAGACGAAAGCCATTCATTTAAATTGATTACAGATGGGGATCAGAGCGTTGATGATGTAAAGATAAAAGCTTGGTGTTAGATGCATTAAAATTAACCAGTCACTTCTTTACCCATTGCACTACGTGCTCAAGATCATAGGAGAGAGTATCAGAGAGTACTTGGTCGTTTTGGGTCTATGATGTGCTACCATAGATTATAGTGTCATCAGCATAGATGCCTGCGAATGATGTGAGAATGATGTGAGGATGTTATTTGGAAGATAATTAATGCCGATCAGGAAGAGAGTAAGACTCAGGATAACTCCCTGGGGGACTCCAGCATTTATACTGTGAGCTTCTCATTTCTTCCAATCAACTACTACTCTTATGACTCTATCAAAGATAAATTACTTAATAAGTGAAAAGATATTTCCAGCTATACCCTGTGAGCTAAACTTGTATGCCATACCCCATGAAAGGCGTTTGGTATGTCAAGAGAAATTGCCCTAGAAAGGTAGCCGCTATCAATAGATTCGCTAATCCTATGAGATATTACTGTAAGCACATCTGCTGTTGATTTAATAGAACGGAAACCATATTGCGTGCCACTAAGAAGGTTATTTTTTGCTAAGATGGTTGATTTATTCTCTATTTAACACAGATTCTAGCAACTTACTCATGAAGCACAGGAGACGCAGTGGCCTGTACATGGTGAGATATGGCGATCGCCTGAATTCTTAAATGCACGCCATACTGACGAAATTTCTCAGGGTGATAGGAAGCATTTCTCCTTAAGACGACGTTTAAACAGTTTTGTAAGTATGGGAACTAGTTCTGGTTAAAGTCTTTTGAGTTCTATAATTGGAATACCGTCAGGGCCGGTTGCTTTACTGGAATCAAGGTATTGATTAGCTTGGCAACGTCACGTACAGATATTTGTATATCACAGTGCGTTGTTTCTGATACAGGAGGAAACACTAGAAGTTAACAGCTTTGGTCGCAAAGGGTAGAATTAACTGCAAAGTTCTTGGCAAAGAGTTTTGCTTTGTCTGATGCTGACGAGATTACCTAAGGTCCATTGATGATATTTGGGATATAGCACACGCTTATGTTCAGGATTCTGTTTGCTATTTGCGAAAACTGGTTGGTACCAAGCCGCTGCTTAGCTACTTTAGACTTGATGGACTGAGCATGCAATTCTGTTGTGTCCGTTATTACTTTTTTATAGTGGTTGCTGGCAGTCATGGAAGCGACTTTACACTCTGTAAATCTCTTATGTTGGACGCAATGGAAAAAGTGATTTCTGTGCGCAATGGCAGCAGCACATTCTGGAGAGAACCAGGGCTGATTGTTAAGTTTTTTCTGCAATTTTTTTCGAGGGTACGAACCGGTTTATACCTACAATTAACTATCTCCTCAGGTCTGATATTATATATGACACCTTTTTTTTAAACATGGGACGCAGAGATAGATCTGATATAAATATACATAAACTATACCAGTCAGCCATAGAGTATCGATATACTGTACAATGGAGAGATACATCTGAGGACATATTACACTTCATTTTTATTTTAACTGATACAGCAGAGTGGTCGAAACATCCAAGAGGAGACAGAACGGAAGCTGAATAGTGTTCAGGGCAAGTTGTGAGAAAAAGGATACTGACCGTCATTGTCAGGCACAGTGAGGTCATAAGCAATAGAGTAGTCATGACAGAACCTCCCCTATTCATCGAGCTTGTTTTAGCGAGTTAACCATTCCACATTTTGAACATTGAATTATCCTAAGACATGAAACGTTGCTGAAGGATAAGCAGATATGACGAGATCAATTTTCTCAGATATGCTTTTAAAGATAGTAACACCGCTTTATGGGGGGCAATAGAGAGCAAATATAAACGCAGCACTTTGAACAAATGCAACCCGAAAGCTTGTATAGGGTAAGTTACGATCTTCTCTGAAGATCTCCTTACCACATAGAAAGCCATATTTTATATAGACACCTATTCCATGCACATGGCGATATTGGGGGTCAGATTTGGAAGTTACATTAGAGTATCCTTTAATTACGAACTCATCTAGGTGAATAGTCTGTCCACTGACACTTTCACTTAGAAATACTATGTCTGGTTTAGTCTCCTGAAATTGGGTTTCAGCCTTTGGAAGGTAAGAACGTATACCCCTGATCTTCGAGAAGACATGGTAGTGGGTGTCTACGGTTGACGTTGGAGATTCGGGTTTAATTGTGCATTTATTTATTGAAACTTTTAATGATGGAGTTTTTCGGATTCGTGGACTAGGTCGACAGACCTGTTTAGAGCAGGGTAGAGAGGAAAGTAAGAGAAACATAGAAATGTAGAAATATTTTTGTAGCACATGAAAAGGTACATCCCTAAAAATAACTATTAATATGGCATCAAGAGGCCCCACCAGAAGATACTGCATGATACAGAATCCATTCACCAAATGGCAATACGGCAGTCCCAGTACTTTACACCTGCTGATACGACAGCCTCCTTTATGGTTCATACAAGGTTCGGATCCCAAACAATCAGGGGGATGACGTAAGCCTGATAAAATGTTTATCTCCCGCACCCTTACTAGTAATATGATTACAAGGATAGACATAGAAACAGAACATTTCCGACATCTTTGGCGGCTGTTTATGCAAATTACTTGCAACCTAGAATACACCTTTTTCTTCTCCCTTTGTTAGAAAAATCACTCGTAAAATATGAGGACTGAGTGACAAATAAGGAGAATCGAGAGTAACGGGAGCTGCCGATAACGCATCCAAAATAAATTGCCTACTCTCCATCAACAAATTAAAAACATAAATTAAAACATTAAGTATTGTACTTTTGGCGTGTTTAAGGGAAGGTGTAGTGAAAGATTCTCCTCTCACTAACTGCAAATGGATATAATTACCTAATCTGTTTAGGCTATCAACCTAGAAAATATAAACACGATTTATAGACAAGAAAAATCTATTATGAAAAAATAAAGCAACATATATTTCAAGTGAATTTGCCAGATAGAATCGGCACATTTTTGCACGGGAAAACCATTTACACAATTAATAAAACAATGAACTAAACATAAACATAATATTATATTAGCTTCTAGAAAAGAAAAACATTACAAAGTCATACTTTACTGCTAAAATAGTCCTTCGTGACTGCAAAGAAGAATTGATTTTGCTTGAAATAAAATTCGGCGTTCTCTTGGAGAAAAGAAAACGGTCATCACGTGATATAGCTACTTACTTGGACAATTATGTTCTTTTTTAAGTAGAAACGTGTTGAAAGGGTGTAAGAGAACATCATTTTTAGATCTATTTATGCTGTATTTCAAAGGAACTTGCCAAATAGAATCGGTGCATTTTTGCACGAGAAAAAGATTTACACAATAAATAAAACAATGAAATCAACATAAACATTAAAAACTGAAATAAATATATTAGCACTCGCATTTAGAAAAAACAATATTACAAATTCATAACTTTACTACTATCGTGACCGCAAATAAATGTAATTGGCAAATGTATACTGAGAATTGAACCTCAACCTTCAGGAGAATATCATTTTTACAATTGCTTTTTCTCAGTACGCTTACCACTGTGCCACGCGTCTTTGCTCAGTCTCCCTATATAGTTAAGGCTTTTTTTTTTACATCTTTATATAGTTGAATTATTTATTCTAATTGTAAACTTTGTAGAAGTCGGATTATGCAGGGGGTTTAATAAGAATTTTTACGGGAATGTAAACTGCATTCTTTATTTGTATTCTTATATATGTTACACAAAGGTTCTTTAGACTCTGTGTTGGTTTTTAAGGTTTTCCTCATTTTATCTAGTTATCTTTTAGTATCAAATGTACTAAAGCTTTCACGCATTTTTACTCTCATATTAAATGTCACAGAATACATTTTATATTTGTACTATCATTACATTTGCCTATATATATGATTAACATTCTATTTATATTTTAAATCTTTTATATATTAGTACTGCTAGTAACTGCATCATTTTACATTTTATTCTTGGGGAAGTGTTTTCTTTCACCTAAGACCCATTTATCTAAAAGCTGTCATGTTTTAACATTTCTGAATCAGCTCCATGGTAGGTTGCTACTTAGAACATTACAGTTGAATCCTTCTCTATAATAGAAAACTTTTTAGAAGTTGACTAATGCAAGAACTAAGAATATTACTATTTAACAATTTTAGTAAAGGCTCGATTTTTCATCGTTATTTTTGTGGTGGTACACATTCATTTGCATATGTGGAAAGTAATTACACATAAATAGGAAGACTCAGTTAGTCTGAGTATGTGTTCACCAGAAGCCACCGAAGGACGCCGAGAGCAGATATGTTTCTCCAGCAAAGACTTTCTTTTTTAGCACCATTATGTAAATATCCTGTAAATATACCTTTTCCTAATACACTTCTTATTTGATCTAATTTTGTTTGTTGAGTCGGCATTTGTATTGCTTTCTACGTTACTTGTTTCAACCTTAAAACTTAACAGTTATATTATTGAATTTTCTATAGTAATTGAAAATATTTAGAAGTCGGATTGTGCTAAATCTGCGATAGTATAAAGTTAGTTTGTTTTTCTTTGTTTCAGTGTCTTTGTTTTATTTTTCTGACGGGAATACTTTTTTTTTTATTTTCATATGCCTTTACGCAAAGTTTCTGATATATATATATATATATATATATATATATATATATATATATATATATATATATATACAGAGAGATAGAGAAGCAAAAAGAGTAAGACAGGGAGAGAGAGAAAGCGGGAGAGACAATAATACATGAATGTATATATATATATATATATATGTATGCACACGTATATATATATATATATATGTTTTGAGAAAACATAGAAAAACCGAATGAAATTATAAAAATAATCAACGTTTCGTCCTTATTTCAGAGGACATCTTCAGGATATTTGTAAAAATGCAAGAAAAGAAAACGTCACAGATCATACGAAAAAGAGAACAGTTTTTGAATCCTACACATTTAAAAATGCGTTAAATAAATATGTACACTTTTTTCTGTAAACCTATTCATTTTGTTGAAATATTTAAGGAAAACCGGTTAGCCAGGATGTAACGAAGCCGGGCGACACCGGATAACCTTGCTTCCTTGGTCGAGGGTGAGTGGGATGGAGCTGGGCGAGAGGTATCAGTCCCATCTCGTGAGAAACCAACGAATTGCCATCGGGTGACAAGTAAATTATTTGGAGTTCTAAAGGGTCAGGAAAGATAAGCCAGACGCCTGGTTAGCGAGGGAAACGCAAGGAGGTCAGGGGAGGGTCGACGAGTAAGTCGACCACGAGTGTAAATGATAACATGATTCACTTAAGCCAACAAGTTGGGGGTGACGAGAGAGAACGAACAATCCCCGAAGACAATTGAATTAGTCATTCTAATTTCAAGGGGACAAATTGGTTAAATGCCTAGACAGATAACTAATTCTCGGAATTGAATCGAAAGGGGGTCGGTTGGGAAGGCAGAGAGAGAGAGAGAGAGAAATAATTATGATTACCCGTCGAATAGAGAGGTAGGGCCGACTACGGAAGGAAGGGAGCATGACGTTTAATAAAACTACTGCGGAGATAGACGAAAGAGAGAATCGGGCAGTCGGTCGAACAGAGACGTTGGGAAGCCACGCATGTCGCCAGCCTCTTCTAATTAAGACGAAGAGAAATAACAAGACGGCCACTTAGAGTGTTGTAAAATACACTGTGGGGGTTGCATTCCAAGCCTGACGAAAGTATAAGTGACGAGCCGAGCCTTAATGTATACCGAATCACGAAATGAACAACCTAAAACTATCCTCATCGTTGTTGATTGTTTCCATTTATACTTGTGAAGACTGCCCTTCGATTTCAGCATAACCAAACTTGACTTTCCAGCCGTCGCAGACAGAGAGAGACGGGCACCGACGAGAAGACGATCACGACCAAAATTACCAAGAGTTCCCGATTGGGCGTTGCAACACTAGACGGGCAGATACCAACGTCCAATTCGGAGAGAATCAGTAGCCGAGGGAGAGAGACGGATGCTGGTGCGGGGTCCGAGGCTCGAAGGAGCGAAAATATAGCCAACCGTCCTTAGGGTTAGTGCGCGTCGTTTTTCACCGTGTGCGCGCGACCCCTGCGAGGGAGAAAGGGTTATAACGATATGTTTTGATATTTTATTCTCTGATTATTATTTTCCATTATGCTAGGGGCTAAATAGTAGAAGCATTTTCTTTGCGTAATAGTATTAGTATTTTATATTAGTGTGGATTCTAAAAGTCTTCTTTTAGCTCTATCTATCACGTATTTTATAATTTTCGCATGATCTAAATTAAATGAGTGATCGTGTTCTGTACAATGGCAAAAGAGTGCATTTAGGGAGTTACCATTCCTTATATCTGTTCTGTGTTCGTAAAATCTTAATTTCAATTTTCTCTGTGTTTCACCTATGTACGCTTGTTGACAGTTGTTACATCGGATGGAATATATACCGGCCTCGGATGTGAGGGTTTTGGAGAGTTCTTGGTAGTTTTTTAATGTCTGTTTTGTCGTTGAGGAAGTTGTTTGTATCAAATGAAAACCAAGTCTATTAAGAGTGTCGTAGATTTTTGTATTTTTGGTGTGGGTGGGAATGAAAAGATGGTTGTTTAGTAGTGACGTATTTGTTTTATGTTTCTGTTTGTTTATATCATAGTGTATTTTAGTAGCTTTTTTCGTTGCGTAAGAAATGAAATAGGATGGTTACTGTAGTCTTTTTAAAACATTCGTAATTTATAGAAATTCTTCATTAAGATATAGGGGCTGCATATTCTAAAGGCACGCAAGAAAAAAAAAACAATAATCATGCCAGTCTTTATTTTATCATTGTGGTGCGAGCAGTAGTGAATATAATCGTTTTTGTGTGTGGTCTTTCTATGTACTTTGAAACTCAGATCGGTTTCGGATCGTATGAGGAGCATGTCTAGAAAAGCTCGGGAGTTGCCTTGTTCGGATTTATGTGTAAATTTTATAGATAGTTCCACTGAATTTAATTTATTTCTAATTTGTTCTATTAGTGTGTTTTTAGGTAGGAAAATAAGAATGTCATCTACATTTCTAAAATATGTTGAGTTGTTAGGAAGTCTGTGTTTAAAAGAGTAGGTTTCTAAGAATTCTAAGAATAAACAGCCTAGTACACCACTAAGGGGGTTACCCATAGGGAGTCCACATTTCTGTCTGTAGTAAGAGTTATTAAACTGAAAGTAGGTTCTATCGGTGATGAGTTATGTAATTTGTATTAGTGTATCTGAGGAAAAGGTAGGTCGACTTTAATTTTGATTAGGTGCTTGTGAAGAAGATTGAGGCATTTTTTGATTGGAAACAAGCGTACATAGGAGAAACAGCGAAAATTGAAATTAAGACTTTACGAACCAGAAGATATATAAGGAATGTTAACACCTTAAATGTACTATTTTGCTATTGTACAGAACACGATCATTCATTTTTTTACACAGTGATTACCACGAGGGGGGCGGAGATTAGAGTTCAGACGAGAACCTGCCATGGAAATAACGATAAAACAAGGAATTTAATTTAGATCATGCGAAAATTATAAAATACGTGATAGATGCAGCTAAAAGAAGACTTTTAGAATCAGCACTAACATTAAATACTAATATTATTACGCAAAGAAAAAGCTTCTACCATTTAGCCCCTAGTATAGGGAAAATAATAATCAGAGTAAAAAATATCAAAACAGATCCTGGCTTACAGTTTATCCTTAAATACTTCAACAAAATGAATAAGTTTACGGAAAAAAAGTGTACATATTTATTTAACGCATTTTTAAAAGTGTATTTATAGACATTGAACAACCCAACCTTCCCATACGCACACATATGTTTGTCCTTCCCGACATGGGTAGGATTCAAAAACTGTTCTCTTTTTCGTATGATCTATGACTTTTTCTTTTCTTTCATTTTTACTTCAATATCCTGAAGATGCCCTCTGAAATAAGGACGAAACGTTAATTATTTTAATAATTTCATTCGGTTTTTCTATTTTTTTCTCACAACATAACGTAAACCACCACTGGTATTTTTATTTTTATTTTATATATATATATATATATATATATATATATATATATATATATATATATATATATATAAATGCATGTATACACATAAGAATATTTGTTAAAACTTCGCAGAATTCTATATGCATATGATCACGCACGCATAAACTCATACATATAAATATAATTTTTTGAAAAGCAAATTCTGGCAAGATTTCTTTATGTTTTTCCATTGTACAATCTGTTCGAACAGAATGCCTGAGAGATTGTCGTGATTAGTGAACCTATATGTGTGAATTCATCGAAGTAATCGCTAGACAATAAAATTGATAAAACTCGTCATGTCTGAAGAGTTTATATTTATATAATTCACATCATAATCTATATATATAAAAGCCAAACGTCTGTGTGTATGTATTTATGTTTGTTTGTAACGCTAAAACTTTTGAAAGACGGAACCAAACTTGACAAATTTGGTATCATATCGAAGCCCCATCACCCGGATGACAAATATCAAAATTTCACGTCAAACGGACCACTAGAAGTTGGTCAACTGATCTTCGAGGGGGGCCCCAAAAACACCTGTTATTATCTATATATATATAAAAGACAAATGTTTGTTTGTAACGCTAAAACTTGAGATGAAAGATTCCTCTCCCCTAAGAATAAAACATATGTTCAATATCTGCTTTTGTTTTTTCATTGTTTATACGGTCCCGAGCAACGCCGGGTAGCCCTGCTAGTTTACAAATATATTGTTACCCTTACACACACACACACACACACACACCCACACACACACATATATATATATATATATATATATATATATATATTTGGGAAAAGCAACAGGCGTGTCTGGAATCTATTTTATATTTATATATATAATATATATATATATATATATATATATATATATATATATATAAAGTGAACGTGTCTGTGTGCGTGTGTGTGTCCGTGTACATTTTATTACGCAATTTTAAGTCTACCGACTCTAAATTTAATATACAGGGTACTGAGATTTTGGAAAATATTTTAAACCGTTTTCGGCCAAAAATTTGTCTGTTAAGGGATCAAAGTTAAAAGATTTGACCTTTTATAATTCTAAAAAACCACTCCGATAATTTGGGTTCTAAACACTTAAAATTTTAGATATAGGTTCCGTGAACATGGATCTAACTTACTAACTAAATTTGACTCCAAAAGAATACATTCTAGAGGAGTATAATAGTGGTCAAATTATAAAACTGACGTTTTTTGGCTCAACATACACCCCCTCAAACACCCGGGCAACGCCAGGCTGAAATGCTAGTATTAAACAAATTTTAATAAGGAAGTTGTCTACCCAAACATATATATATATATATATATTCATATATATATATATTCATATATATATGTGTGTGTGTGTGTGTGTGTGTGTGTGTGTGTGTGTGTGTGTGTGTGTGTGTGGTATGTGTGTGTATGTGCGTGTGTGTATTTAGGCAACATTTTTTATTCAAGCTTACATTATCAAATACAACGGTTACCTTTGCTTTGTGATTCTTTTTGTTCTAATTTTTCGATTTTATCTATTTTCCTTTTGTCGGGAATATGGATTATCTCTTCTTTCATGTTCCAAGTTACAAAAACTATGTATTTCCTACTCGTCAAGTATACAGGTTTTAGACTTCTGAATTAAATAAAAGCTTACTAGACGGTATATCTTGTCTTGTTTTCATCAAAATTTATTCAATTAAGAATGGAACATTTTATGCGACCGGAGCGATTTACGACTGATCCAGAAAGCGATGCAGCCGACAAGTGGTGGAAACAATGGCAGGAAGTATTTTCAAATGACATCGAGGCTCTACATTCAGGAAGACAAGAACGTCCCATCAATAAGCGTGTGCTCCCAACCAACTACCCCTCTCACACCGTCAACGAAATTATCTCGGATTGCGTTTCTTACGAAGAGGCAATCAATGTACTGAACGCTACATACATACAGCCCCAAAAATGAGGTATTTGCTAGACACCTACTTGCGACTTGCTGACAAGAATCAGGCGAAACATTGGACCATTTTTAAGAGGTTTGGATACTGGGTTAAGATTGCCACTTCTCCCCAATTATGACATTAGAAACCCAAGAGCCACCCATTTTGAACCCTTCATAAACGGCATACGTAAATATCAGGTAAGCCAACATCTTCTTAAGTATAATACCCTTACACTTAGAACAGCCTCCGAGCAAGCCTCTACCTTCGAATGTGCTGAACGGCACTCTTATTCTTATTGGAATGAATTCGGTGTATGGTTTTGGCGAAGCTGAGACCTTTGTTTAGCTAATTCCATACTTTAATATGATAACTTAAATAGAAGAGACAGCCTTGAATAAACGCAAAGCACAAGGAGATAGACTAAGGTGGAAAGTGAGACAAGCACTTGAGAATTCAAAGCCTCCAAAACCGAACCTCTCAAAGGAAGAAGTACTGGCTATTAAGTCCCCAAACAATAACAATGATATCATAACTCTACCAGCAGTCAAAGGCAATGTCACAGTGATAATTTACATAGAAGACTATTCCAAGAAATTGCCAGATTTAATAGAATCTGGTAGCTACTCTAAAGTGAAAAAAGATCTCGATCCTGAAAATGGAGAGGAAGCTGTCACAGATCCTCAGTAAGAACAAGGAGCTTATACCACCTGTGAAATATAGACAGCTAGTGTAACAGTATAGCAAGTTACCACGCCTATACGGCCTACCTGAGATTACAAGGATGGTATTGCGTTAAGACTCATTGCCAGTGTCCGAGGTTCATCATGCCTGCCATTGAGCAGATTTCTCGTAGATATAATCAACCGAATCATCGGCAAATCTCAATCGTACGTCAGGAACTCAGTTCACTTCGTGGAAATAAAATAATATTCTCATGCATTCCAATCAGGACAACGGTCAACGCGAAAGATATAACGGCATTATATGGGAGATAGTTCAATAGGCTGCATCAAATAACGGATGTTTGATTGATCATTGTGAAAATCTCCTTCTTACAGCATTATACGCTATGCGATTCCTATTGTGTACCGTCATGGATGCCACCACCCGCAAAAGTTTTTTCCCCCTTTTCAGCGCTGGAGTTGGCCGGGAGTATCGCCTCCATCTTGGCTCTCCCGATCCGGTACTGTGTTTCTGAAACGACATGCACGTTATACCAATAACGATCCCTTGGTGGACGAGGCAGAGCTTATAGAGGTGAACCTTCAGTACGCTGTTGTACGACATGCAGACGGTAGAGAGTTTAATATGTCTCTCAGATACCTAGCCCCTGCCGGAGACATACCAAGACCGTGGAAAATACCTGAGTAAAGACTAACTGCACCAGACACTTAGGTCCCACCGGAAAATCAAGACACTGAAATTGCTCGTGATACGTCGCCTCATTAGCGAAGGGAATAAAGTAGAAATTAAAAAGTGAAAAATAAAATATACATAAAAACGCGTTAGGTTATAGTAGGTTAAAATATGTTAAGTCTACGATAAGTCGATATAAAATATAGGTCGACTAAAAATTTGAATATTAAAATCAGCAAGTCCGTGGGCAATGTTGGCAAAGTTCATCCATTACGCGATACGCAAGAGATTTAAACACATTACTGATTTTCTCGAATGCAATATTATTTATAGTAGGGTGATGTAAGTTAACAAATGTTTACAGTGAAAAGACAAATGAACAACACCTACGAATTAATTCTTAACACACAGAAATGAACTACATTAACTTGAAGAAAAACTAAAAGACAACATTAGCAATAATTTAATAAATGGCGCAAATTTCTGTAATTTTATGAATCCTAGAAGAATTGAATTCCCGGGCGGCGTTTAAGAATGTCTTAAAATTCTTCTGAGGAGAAATATAGGCGCGCAGCTATAAAACGCCTGTTAAAACTTTACTCATAAATCACCAAAAACTTGATGCAAAGATGAGTATCAAGTAATATGTCTGCATAATCATCTCGCCCGTTTCAAGAAAACCTAGGTAATGTGAGCAACGAGCAAGGGCAGCGCTTCCATCAAGACATAGGCGACATGGGAATTCTCTATCAAGGAAACCGAGATGCCACCATGCTCGCAGACTGTTTCTGGATTATGAAGCACGATTGCGCTTGGACCCCCTATTGTAGAGAATCAGTAAAACGTTAATTTTGTATTCGGAGTCTAAGCTTTGCATATTTAACAATTTAAAGATTAATATGTGAATATTTAACTGTGATTTTTGGAAAATGTCTCTAATAATTTTCATAAAAATATTCTTTCTTCGAGGTGGCTGTTTTTATTATAGCTATTAGCGTCCTACAGAAGAGAGTATATCATAGCAGAAAAAGAGGCTTTGCATGACAAATGTGGCTTCGTTTTTGGAATCAGCGCACGTAAAAATGGTGGAAACATCTTAGGTACCATATACCTTTTTAGTTGACTAGTGTAATAGTTACAACTTAACAATTATCTATCAAAAATATTTTAAACATACCTACAGTGTTGCATGTTTCCGGGAATCATCAGTTCTGGGTGACACAATTCATGCCGGTCGGGAGATTCGAACCCTGCAACAAAGCCATCTTTGACTATACAAACCTCAAAGCCAACGTTAACTGCGTGAAACATCAAAGAAATTTTAATATTTATTTTCAAAAGTTGTAACATACGTTTAGATTTTGATTTAATGAGTACAACATCATGATCTGCGCATGCGAGCTTAAGTGACTGACTTTCATTATTTCACTTTTAAAGTGCTCAACATTATTAACGTGGGACTTAAATGGGCTAAACAATGCTTTTTAAATACCTAGACACTGTTTAGTTACAAATGTTTCGTTGCTTGACCTTTTCTACGATCAAGCAGCCTCGTCAGACATTACAGAAATGACTATTTATATTTGAAAGGACGATTTTAGAGGAAATAGAAGAAAAACAATGGGGAAAGCGATAATAAGGGGAGGGGTAGAGATTAGAAATCCTTAAGTTTTGAAGTTTAAAATACATTGAATTGTAGTGTATGAGGGGATTAGCAAATTAATCTAGGCGTGCGTGGAGATATAGTGATATAGGGAGGGGAAGAGGGAGAGGATATAAAAGCGATGGATAAGAAGAGGAGTGGTAGAAATTTCAATTTTGGGTTTTAAGATTTTGCTGTTTTTAATTGTTTAGCTAGACACTGATGTATATGAAAAAGATGAGAGATAGAGAGGGAGGAAGAGAGATAAAGAGAGAGGGAGCGGGAGAGAGAAAGGATTTGTGTGCGTGTCATATGCGTTTGAGAAATAAGGGATTCCTTTTGGAATGTTCGTAGCAGCAACGATAAGCCCATTCATTCTTTTTACAATGGACGTTTTATTAAGTTAAGGGTGAATACATATGCATACACCCACATACACACACACACATATATATATATATATATATATATATATATATATACCCACCTACATACGCACAACAACATACACGCATAACTATATATACACACAATATGCATGCAATCATACATGCACATATATGCACACACATATACACATATACATACACACACATATATATATACATATACACACACATACGCATGCATACATATATGTAAAGATACAGATCTCTATTAAGATATTGATATACATATGCATACACACATGTACTCACCTACACGCATACGCATATATATATATATATATATATATATATATATATATATATATATATATATATAAACATACATATCCATAAATATATACACACATATACAGACATATACATATATGCACAGACATGGGTATATTTATACTAAATATATAAAGTAAAGTTACGATAAATACATGGGTGTAGTTAATAATGGGAGGTTAGGTAGACGTATAATAAAATATGTTCCAATACATGTTGCTGGTTTAATATTTAGGGGTCTGTATGGATCTGCCTGGCTTATTAGGTAGGGGTTAAGTTATATTGGCTTGTAAAAAAAAATTAGAGATCTGAATAAAATGTAGATAAATAAAAAATAAAAAATACAATTAATTAAAAATTTAAAAAAGTGATAGAGATAATAGGAGGAAGGAGAGGACGACTGATGATTGTAAATTAAATGCGAGGAAGGTTTAAATGTGTTTAGGGATCACTTCTTATTGACTAGTTTTCGTGTATATATTGATGATATATATATGTATCGGGGATATAAATGTAAGTAGTAAGAATTATTAGTAAGAATAGAATATCAGAATTAGGTTCTGCTTTTATAGTTATATGGTTAGTAGGATGTCAAGGAGTTTAAATGTGTTTTGACCGATATAGTTTAAAGGTTAAAGATTATGAAGGGGATGGTTAAGTTCTAATGAGTCATACGTTATTGTAGTTCCGTTATTTCATATATAAAGGGAGTGGGCGCCTAATATAGTGTGTCTAATCTTATTTTCACTGCCGAGCGTATTGCAAATATAGATACATGTATACATACAAGCATACACGCATATATGTTCAGATATAGATATACCTGCGTACATACGTCCACCCATGCATAAACATACATATACACACCAACACCCAGATGCACCTATACATATATATGTGCACATAGGCATAGATTCACAAACATATATCCATGCATATGCGTACGACCCATGAGGATATACACCAATACACGTACATATACAGACACGTATATAAATACATATAAACACATATGCATAGATCTAATCACGCCTGCACATACACCAACATACACATACAGAGATACATGTACGTGCATATATACATATATATATATATATATATATATATATATATCACTGAGGAGTTGTATGTGGATGAATAATAAGTCCCCCTCTTTGGTGTGACCACCTTGTAAATATATTTTCACACGACACGTATTTAAGCGAAGCCAACTGTTTGTTTGTAAACAATGCGTTTGCCCAGCCACTTTGCGACGGGCAAATACTAATTTTACGGGCATTTGAGGAGAAATATTTACGGGCACTGATATCTGGTCCGATTTTTAGAGCCGCCGACTGTCAACGCGATTGTTGTAGGTTTGATCCACGGCTGGGAAAAAGGGTATATCTAGCCGCACTGATGAGTTGTGATACAACGAAACAGTACTGTATGTGCATGAGTATATATATATATATATATATATATATATATATATATATTTGCCATGAACTTTGCAGCTAATTCTACCCTATGCGACCAAGGTCATCAACTCGCCGTATTTCCTCCTATAACAGACAACACGCTATGAAACATACAAATATCTGTGCGTGAGTTTGCCAAGCTAATCAATAACCTTGATTCCAGTAAAGCACCTGGCCCACACGACATTCCAATTATAATGCTGAAAAAACTCTTCGAAAAGGTATCCGTTCTAAGGCAATTGCTCTTGACATATCAAAGGCCTCCGATAAGGTATGTCATGAGTTATTTCACAAGATTTCCAGCTACGGTATAACTGGAAATGTTTTCTAAATTATCAAATCAGTTCTCTCTGATAGGCTCATGAGAGTAGTGGTTTATGAGCAGAACTCAGAGGTTCAGAATATTAATGCTGGAGGCCCTCAGGGGTTCATCCTCGGTCCAACTCTCTTCCTGATCTACATCAATGATCTCCCAAATCATTCGTTAATATCTATGCTAATGACACGCCCTTCTATGGCAACACATCAAAGGCCGTAAATGACAAATTGTCTCTGATTATCTTTTGTCTGAACTTGAGTGTACAGTGGGGGAAGAGGTGGCTGGTTACTTTTGATGCATCTAAAACAACACTCCTATCTTTACATCATCAACGCTCGGATCCCCATCTGACATCAATTGAAATGGGTGGCTCTCGTCTTGGGGAGGATCCATGTTATGACAAACTTCTGTGTTTGACCTTTACTCTTGATCTTAAATGGAACACGTACATCAAGTATGTTGCCCAGCTCGCTGGGAAAATTGTGGGAACCTTCTCCCACTCCAGGAGATCTCACTACTGATGCAATTCTCTATCTGTATAAAAGCCAAGTCCGTCCAAGGATGGAATACTACTGCCACATCTCGGCAGGAGCTACTAAAACTAGCCTATCCTGCCTTGACAGAGTACAAAATAGACTTTATGGCTTAGTGGGGGATGCCCTTTTCTCTTCCCTGCAACCTCTCTCCCACAGAAGAGACATTGCGAGCGTGTCTTTGTTTTACCGGTTTTTTCATGGCAAGTGCTCGTTCGAACTGCAATATCTGCCCCCACCGCCAATATTTCATAAAAACACCCGTCTCGCTGAAACCACTGTAAGTAATTTTCCCCACTACTTATCTGGTGGTACATCAAAAGGTAGATTCCATGAACAAAACTTATTTTTTCTGAAACACCTGTGGAACTCACTTCCTTTTACCTGTTTTCCCCTGACTACAATTGTATGTCTTCAAGTCCAAAATATCCAAATTCCTGATGAATCGCCCCCTTTAATAAGGCACTTTATCAAATCTATAATACTAACGATTACTACGATATTCTCCCAGTGATTACTGAACACGCAATAACCCTTATCCCCGAGTGGCGTCCTGGTCTTGATAAGTGGTGACGTCCATGTAAAAAAAATGTATGTATTACTGGATGTGAGTTCGTTCCATAATGACTCGATTTTGGACCTATTTTTATGAAATATCACACGAAGGTACATTATGTATCTGCGGTGTTCTTAGGTTTTGTATCGAATATATTCGATGATCGATATAATCCGAGGAAAACGGAGACATATGACTTTGAACATTTTTACTCCTTACACAGCTTAAAACAAAAAGTGCATTTGAGAAGTTCTCTTATCAAATAATTAGTAAAGTCAGGCATACACGATCAACAGTAGGTTCTGATTTATTTTACCTTGGCAATTCAAAATGTATGTTCCTGTTTAAAGCACGATTAAAACATAACACTTTACTTTTACATCTTACAGCAGGGAAATATGTGAAGCTTCCTATCCGGGTACGAGGATGAGTGCTTAACTAGAGCAGGCGTAAATATGGTTTGATTGAAAAAAATGGGCGAGTTTCCGATTGCGATGACAAGCAAAATTTGAAAGTGTAGAATGTGTGTTGATCATCATTCGATATTGGACTAGGTCGAATACCACGGCTTCTATATATAATATATATATATATATATATATATATATATATATATATATATATATATATATGTGTGTGTGTGTGGGGGGTGTGTGTGTATGAAATTTATAGTTTGGCAAGTTGTGTTCATATGATTAACCATAACTGCAGTTAGAAATGTTTAAATGCGCATATCAAGCAATCAGCAGCCCCAGAATGACATTTTGAAATGAACAAAGCCGGGAGGGTTGTGAAGTGCTTGACAAGTAGCATACGGGACGTGTCAAAAATTGTGCTCATGCTGGGAATGCATATGTTGTAAATTTTAATCGTAGTAAGACAACAACAAAAAAATTAAATATATCCTTTATTTGTAATATACGATAGCATTCAATCACATTGACATTTAAGAAAAGGATAATTATTTCCATCGTAGTATTCACATATCTATTCATATTTCCGCATTTATTAATTATTTATTTCTTTAGTGTACGATCCCTTGCCTTAAAATATAGGGTAAGTCCCAGGGAATGAATGTTTTTAAGGGAGACAATTCAAAAGCAATAATATACTAAACCAACATTTTACGTAAAAGATAAACAAATAACAACTCAAACGGCACTTTACGCAGATATAAAGATGGCAGTTCATATCTCGTACTCAGGACGAGCAAAGAGCATCCTAAAAACATACATTTCTCGTGACTCAGCCTGTATAAAAAATGTATCAAATTGAGTAAAATAAAAAAACAGAAAGAACTGATGTATGTGCATGCGAGTCTTATGTTTTATTTATTTACTTGCTGACTGTTATCCTCTTTCTCATAGTTGCCTTTTTACGATGTTTCGGTTAAATATTCCTCTGGCATTTGTTAATCGCGACGGTATAGGTATGATGAATCTCTTAACTGTATAATCAGTGATTGAAGCCTCCCATAGTTGTTGTTTTCTCAGGTTTTGATAGAATTGAAACCGCTATCTCGAGACGATACCCACCTGGATCCGTAGGACTCAACGCTTTCGTAAACTGTTCCACGGGCAATAAATATTTAAGTTTTTGGTCGTATAAATCCAAGAGGCCCATCCTACTCTGGTTCTCCATATTACCGAATTGTAAATTATTTTATTATTGGAACCGAGATGAGTAATTTGTGTATTTATTTATGTTGCGAACTGTTATCCTCTTGTTTATGTTGTAGTTTTACAAAGTTTCGATCAACTGTTTCTCTGACCTTCGTCATGAAGTTAACTGCGATGGGATAGGAATGCTAAGTCTTTACTGTATCTTCAATGATTATTACCAATTCTATACCAAATTTCTGGTCTGTTGATCAACAATTCGTTGAGTATATAGGTTGATTCGTGTACCTACACACAGGTTCTCACTTTTATATTTACTAAGCCCGTCTTAAAATATGTATGAATACGATATTATTATTCATACAGTATCTGAGACATATGCATGTGAGTATTTGTTTTTTCTAAACCGCTCACTTTTTGTAAGTAAAAAACAAAGAAACTACTCAGGTGGAGATCGAAACGAAAATCTAAAGACAGTGAGTAAAATACAAAAATGCGTTTAAGCCCACGTATTTTTACATTATTAATATGCCATGTAAACTATTTACGCATGCGCATTCGTGGAGCAGTTAGCAAACTGACAAAAAACGACAACCCTCACCTATCAATTATATTATTTTTGATTTTGCCTCTAAAACATCCGATATTTCCGGATAAAAACAGATTAAAATGTTTTTCACCAGTATGAATATTCTATATAAGAATTTTCAAGTCCATAGATAAAAATATCTGTTAAGTGTATAGGTTCACACACACGAACATTCTCACTTGTAAAGATATACAAGAAGGCTGCCCGGCGTTCGTTGGTCTAAAAGTATGTATGGATATTATAT
This sequence comes from Euprymna scolopes, assembly GCF_053919585.1. NCBI lineage: Eukaryota > Metazoa > Mollusca > Cephalopoda > Sepiida > Sepiolidae > Euprymna > Euprymna scolopes. The sequence goes on along the minus strand of NC_136486.1, from coordinate 157,599,207 downwards.
TTTAATAATGCAGAGGTTATTATTTATAAACGAATAAACCATATTTATTAAACGTAACGCTAATCTTTTTAAAAGACTAAATAAAAAAAAATAACGGAAAAAACTTAAACATGTGCTTAGAAGTATTATAATTTTTCTAAACACTTTACTTCCTGTAAGGAAAAAATACTCGAGCTGAGATCGAAATCAAAACTTAAAGTCAGTGAGTAAATATGATGACATTACACAAGCTATAGATGGCGTCTAAGGAGACTTTAAATGTCAACATGCTTAACATAAGAAAGCTGTCATATTTACTGATTACACAGGCGCAGGCGTAGAACAGTTGATAATGGATAAACATCCAGTGGCAATTTTTCAATTTTAACCTTTACCCTGTCTTTCTTCTTGATAAAAACTGTTAAAAAATTTTCCACCTGCCTAAATACATTTTATACTAAATTTCATGTATGTAGATTAATGATTCGTTGAGTGTATGTATTGAGAAGTTTCTCCATTCCCACATTCTCAATCATATATATATATATATATATATATATATATATATATATATATATATATATAATGTAAATAATAGAAATAGTATTCCGACAAAATAGAGAAATAAAAAGGAACAAACCGTATTATGTGTTCATCAACGTTTCATCTTTATTTCGACACTTCCTCTGGATGAATGAGATTAAGAAACAAAACATACCAGTACAAAATATTTTTAAATGTTTCACGTTCAAAGAAAAACGGAAAAAGACGTTGGAAATTCAAAACCGAAGTAGGGGGGTCTGCGCTGTTAAGAGAGGAAATCTTAGTGACATCATATAGTCGTTAATGTAATTTTAAAGGTATGAACTCAGTGAATATGCTTACTGGAAAGAAATATATCTGTTGAAATTCAAATATAGGTTTGTAACAGGAATAAAATGAGTGTTTTTTGTTATGTAATTTATTGATTGAGATTATATGTATTAATTATTTCAGGGGGTATTTGAATGGTGTGAGAAGGTTAACCTGTGTCTACAGTTAAATTATGTTCTTTTAATAAAATTTTACTTATTAATGGCTCTATGTTATCGACACCTGCACGTTGTTTAATTGTGCTTGAATTTGCGATAAGCGCAGATTAAAGACGTCTCCGGTTTCTTTATTCTGAACTATTGTAACTCGATCGTTTATAGCAATACTAGCTATACCAGGTCACGTGCTGGTGTGGATCGGTGTGGTCAAAGGAAAAATAAAATAAAAATGGGAAAATGCATATTTTTTTGTAGAAATAATTTTACGATACTTTTGGGTAAACTATATTTGACAATCTCTAGCAAGTGTGCTTCCAAAACAAAGATGGCGGAAATAGATTAAAATGAAACGAAAGCTACCAAACATGAAACGAAACGCGAAACATTGCAGACATTTAATTTAATGAAACTACCCCAGTTTAAAGATTGCTTGTGTTAATATATTTAATATATTATTTCCAAAAGGCTCCGTTATAGTGCAAATGTAAAGAATACGAGGCCTTTTTTTCATTTTTTTCATTGACTTCTTTTGCTAAGAGGGAAAACTTGTAAAGGTAATTTTTTTTTTCTTCAAGAAATTCTTTTAGTGTTTATACTATTGTTGAATCATGAAATAATATAAAAATAATAAACATTCATTTTTTTATTTATTTTAAAAATAGAATGTATGTTTCTATTTCTTTGAGTGTGTTTGTTGTAACAGTTGTGCCATCACGAAGCAATAAAAAGAAAATTATTTTATTTTTTTTCATTACAGGAGGGGAGTTTTTTGGAAATAATATATTAAATATATTGAGACACGAATAATGAAACTGTGATAGTTTTTGAAATATTTTGTTTCTGTATGGGTCTGTGCTTCGTTTCATGCTTGAAGCCCTCCCTACCTTATCACAAGTGATGTCTCCATTGTCGCTATTCTTGTTTTAGGAGCTCAATTGTTAGACATAACCAATAATTTTGATTGTTCTGTATTTATATACTCATGAATATTGCCTCGTTTTCTCACTCCCACAATATTTATAATTGCCCATGTTAGGGGCTAACATTGTGTTTCTCTAACCATACAGCTGTAAAGTTTGCCAAAGTAAAGTAATGTCGAAGTAATATTTTTTTAAATAATTTTCCGGTACCAGAAACATTTTTTTCTAACTTTCTTAAAAATGCAAACATGTCAATAAATATTTCATAATAATATACTCATATAATTCTAAAGACAGATTGACGCCATTGTAAAACGACAATATGCTAAATATAATTAAATATTACTTGTTCTATAACGTATGAAATGAAGTTACTTATTTATACTAAAACAGGAAGTCTAGAAAGGAAAACAAAATATTTTTACGTCAATATTTTTATATCAATCATAGGTTTTCATCTGACACTTGACCTAATGTACTTTAATCACATCCTATATACTTTTTTGTGAGATTTACCCAACATGCTTGTTGATAATGTTATAATCTTTGAGAAATTAAATATAATAATTAAAACATGTATTTGTCTGAATGGGAAAGTCGTCGTGTCTATATTTTCTCAGAATTTATCGAATGTTTTCTTTAATGAAATTATCATTCTTCAGCAATTTGCGTCTCACCGTCCGTTTTATTATTTTTTTTTCATGGTGAAGTTTACATAAAGCCGTGAAGCCAAAGATGTATAGTGTATCCATTTTTCTTTGTAGCAATGTTAAGAACTGTGAAATAGCGTTGGTTTTAGTGTCTGACATTAATTCAATAGAAAATGAGCATCAGAGTCTGCCAAAATGTTAAAAACAAACCAGAAAGTCTTAGTTAGTTATATGAAAATTAACTATGGAATCGTGGAAGCGCAACCAGAAAAAGCATTCAAAAAAAAGAGAGGAACCACCAAGGGGAAATCGTTTATTACCTCACTGTCGATAAAGCTGGTATAATCACATTCCTACCTCTTTTAAAGTAAAATAAAATAATTTATTAAATAACATTTTATAACGTAATAATTAGATATATACTTACACCCATGTATCAATAAAAAATTATATATCAATAGTTAAAGACAATATGTAATTTATATATTTTTGGATTACGTATTAGAAAATACAAATAATTACATTTACATTTTATAGATGTAATATTAAATGTCTTGATTTAAATCATCGTACAAATCCGATTTAATATTATGCCAAATATTGTACGAATACATTATTTTCACATTTATATTCGTTCCTGTCTTTTTTCTGTCCCGTTTTTATCACACGTTCGAAATAATCTTTTACAAATTACTAATGTTAGTATGAATATATATATATATATATATATATATACATATATGTATATATGTACATATATATATACATACATATATATATATGTATGTATATATATATATGTATGCATAAGTATATATATATATATATATATATATATATATATTTAAATCTCACCTGATTGTTTCAATTTTCGTATGTATGTATATGTATGTTTCTTTGTATGTCTGCCCACTTTCGGACGACAAATATCGATTAAATGGCTAAAAGCATTAATACTTCACCCCAAATGGGCACGTTTCTACAGGGAGTGGTCGAGTGTTTCGGCGATATTTTATATAGACAACCCCCGCGTTTCAATTTACTAGCCTTAATTCAGACATTAGGCATTTCCTGTTTGGCTATGGACGAAACAATAAAGCAATAACTTTTTTTTTCATGTTATTTTCCTCTTTCGCGGTACGGGTTCGAGCCTGTCTACAATTTTTATTTTATTTTTTTTAATTTTTTGGCTCAACACACATCTCCAAACACACGCTAGGCACGTATATATAAAAGCATCCTTCGTTGGGTAGAGAACTGTCGTAAATGTTGATCTCTGCTGGCTAATCAACATTAATGCGAGGCTCGATGTTTGCTTGTTTGTAAATATACGAGCTGCTCGAGCCCTGTAAAACTGGCGAGCGAGTGTCTATTTAAATGGACATCAACGTTGTTAGAGGGTACCGATCCTATAAAAGCAACGTCAGAAATATCAACTGTCAACTCGATGGTTGCAGATTAAACATTTGGCTAAGGAAATCTGTTGGCTTAGCCGCACGGATGAGCTACGATACAGTGAAAAGGTACGGTATGATGATGATTATATATATATATATATATATATATATATATATATATATATATATATATATATATATATACATATATCCGAGGAAATCTGACCAGGAGTCTAAAAAGCAGAGTTTATTTTTAAAAAGATACTTAAAACCAGACAAGTCTAGCAAAGTATATTTGGTATATGAATGATATAAATATGTCCTTTAATTTAAAATGGAAAACATTAGGCTCTCATATAACATATAAAACTGGTGAAAAATTATGCACCATTTTAGATATTAAGGCCTAGCTATATTAAAATACAACAGCAATATGCCCATACTGTCAAACTGAAAGGACGGGGTTTTTTTCTGGCTGTAGTCATAAACGTTATTTTATATTTGGCAAACTTAAACTACCATGAACTAATAAAATCTGATTTTAACCGTCTGTAATAAAGAATTTAATAACTAATATTATTATTTTACTTATTTTATTAGTATTATCTGTATTCCTATTATTTTTGCCCAGCTTATTCTTGTTATAAACTATTAGTATTACTTATTTATTATCATTATTATAACTATTATTACATATTTATTTTAGCATCACAAAGATTTTATCATTAATATTAATAACGTGATTTATTTTAATACATATAATGTTGTTATAAATAAATAGTTAATACCTAAAATAATTAGAAGTTATATCTCTTTTATTAATAAAATTTTTCTTTCATTGCTATTTAAATTTTCTAAATTTGTTGTTATCTCCCTTGTTTATTCAATAAATTCAAAATTTAAAATTTTGCGGGTTCCAACGATAAAAACTGAGCAACCGTCCATTAGAACACGGCTGTAAAATAATATAAACGATAAGTAAGTATTTTAATTAAAAGAGAAAATATAACAGCATACCAAAAACATAGACTGACTCAAATCGAAACATATTTTATAATGTTAATAGAAAAGGTATATATATATATATATATATATATATATATATATATATATATATATATATATATATATATATTTATATTATTGTTTTTAACCTCATACATAACTTTCTATTTTGCTTTATTTTAATTATTTATTAATCAAAATAAAATTAATAACTTAGATGTATTCTATTTTTATTTTTATTTAATTTTATTTCTACATATTTCCAGAGACATACACATGACTAGAATGGAAGTTTCATTTTGATGTCTTAACTGATTTCCCCTCTATGTTTGCTGATAAGGAGACTTTGTTTTTAAACGACAAAACATTTGTCAAATTATCGTCGTTATTTATTGTCAATTTAAATAAAATTAACATTGTTTCTGAAGCGACCGTACAATCTCGTTTATTTAGTTGGTGTTTCCTTTTAAAACACATATTTAATTGCAAATTACGGATGATTTTTCTCAATATATGCATATATATATATATATATATGTATATATATATACATGTGTGTATGTGTGTGCGTGTTATTTTATGTTGATTATATACAGTGGCTCTACTTAAACTATTTTAATATGTAAACAAATTTTAAATTAATTTTATTTTAGTATTTTCAGTTCTTTCACTTTGTAAATATATACATCTACATCTACATATATATATGCACATATATATATATATATATATATATATATATTTACAAGTTCAAAGAGATGAAGAAAACTACCAATAAAATTAATATAAAATTGGTTTAAATATTAAAATAACTTTACGTCACCAACTGCAAAGTAATATATATATATATGCATATATATACATATATATATATATATATATATCACTTAATCATAATTAGTCAAATTAATATAAATGTCGTCATGAGTCTCCAATGATATGAAGACTGATTAACCGTCTAAAACATTATCATGTTAGTCTGTAGCTATTCAAATATATAGACATTTTTATATAGTGAAAGGGGTAGTAATAACGAAATGCACTTACAGTCAAGAATTAAAAATGGTGGTTAATTTAAACATTATATAATTATATTTTAATCTGGTATTACATGTAAGCCTAAAAAATTCCCATCGAAAAATTCGAGATAGTTGATACCATTACTACAGAAAAAACTCTTCATTTGCTTAACATCGTTAAAATATTCAAAAAAGAAATAACATATAAATACAATAATCGATTTTTATGCAAAAATGTCGAATTTCACAGAAGTTCAGACTCAATTGAAGATAATCGCTATTTGAAATGTCAGCTGATTATTAAGTCATAATTTACGTATTTTTGTTATTTGTTCTTTAACAAACTGTTTTTTTTTTTCGTGGGAGCATATTTCCTTTAGCTTTTCTTGTATATCTTATTTTTTCTCAATGTTAAATGCCTGTATCATATTCACCTTTAAGCAAGCCGTAATTAATGATTAAGAGAAAGTTGGGGTCGACAAAACAAAAAAGACAGAAACTAATTGCGAGGATTAATATCCGGCGAACAAAAAAACTCTGAAAGGTCGTAAAAACTACAAATTAAATTAGAAAAAAGTCAAAACATTGCAGCGATAAAATGTCAAAATAAAACCAGTAAATACTGTTAGGACAAAGAAAATAAAACATAATAAAACAAAGACATAAAACCAATGTAAAGCGAAATAGCGGAAGTAATTCAGCTGATATGACATGAGGAAAGAGGGAGATTCTGGTTAAATTAAAGATGAAATAAATAAATGTGAAGAGACAAATCGATAGAGAAATTTGAATGGATATATTTACTGAATACTATATAAAAAAAAATCGCTCCATAGCAACCCGTCATTATTTTAAAGTGGTGTATGTACAGGAGAACACACAATCACACAGAAATATACACATACATGTATATATTATATGCACGCCCTCTCCCATATATATATATATATACATATATATATATATTGGGAGGTATATTTGTTAAAGAAAAAAGAAGGACAAGTGCTCAATACATGAGTAGAGCTAAATATGTTTTCATTTTTAAACCTCGGCGATTTATACTTAACTCGTTTCAAATTGTATCCATAGATAGCACAATAAAAGTCCTGGCCATCCCATGAGAAAATTCAAGTCAAGAAACATTTGGCTTGAATAGTCTGATGAGATTGACATGATGTCTCATTGTCCTGTGTATCGAAACAATTTAAAATGTAACAGACACACACATACACCCGCGCGCGCGCACACACACATATATTATTTAAGGTGAACAATATTACTGGTAATCGCGACAAGATATTTCCTGTTCCAATCTAAGAAGGGTTTCTCAGACAAAACCAACCCATGATAAAACCGAGTCATAATCTAAAATCTATCTCTCGAGTATTAGCAAGAGCTGGTTGTGTCACATATTGACGTCTTAGTAGACTGAACTACTAGATGCATTAACACGAGTAATTAGAATATTGTTTACAAAAATTGGAAAAATATGTTGCTCGTATGTTAGCACTATCATTAACCTCGTTTAATAAAATAGTCTTTACTTTTGAATGTTTTTAAACCTTCCATACACACATATATATGTGTATATATATATATATATATATATATATATATAAAAGAAGTGAACGTGTGTCTGCCTGTCTGTCCGTGTATATTTCCCTATGTTGGGTCTAAACACTTGGAATTTTAAATATCGATTCCTTGGACATTGATCTAACTTAATTACTTGATTTGAGCCAAATACAATAAATTTTAAGGATCATAATAGGGGTTAAATAAATAAAAAAAAACATTGCGCTTTTTTTTTTTTGCTAAGCATGCACCTCAAAACACCCGGGCAACGCCGGTCATCCATGGTAGTATATATATATATATATATATATATATATATATATATATATATATATATATATATATATATATATATGTATATATATATATAAGTGAACGTGCCTGTATGCCTGCTTGTGTGTCTGTGTGTCTGCGTACATTCCCGTTACGCAATCACTCTGTCAATTGATAGTCTGAAGACTCGAAATTTGATACACAGGCTAATGAGATTTGGGAAAATCTATGTGAACGGTGTTCGGCCAGAAATTTGGCAGTTAAGGGGTCAAAGTTCAAAGATTTGACCTTGGAGAACTCTACCAAACCCCTCCGACAATTTGGGGTCTTAACACTTGAAATTTTAGATATAGGTTCCTTCGACACGGATCTAACTTAATAACTCAATTAAGGCCAAAAACAATAAATGTTAAGTGGTCATAATAGAGGGCCAAAGTTAAAAAAATTGACCTTTTGATTTTTTTTTTTGCTAAGCATACACCTCCAAACACCCGGGCAACGCCGGCACCCATGCTAGTATATCTGTAAAAGTGAACGTGTCTGTGCATCTGTGTGTTTGTGTGTATGTGTATCTGTACATTTCCCTACACGACAACTCTGTCAATTTTTTGTCTACAGACTCGAAATTTGATATACTGCTTACTGAGATTTGGGAAAATCTATGTCATTGGTGTTTGGCCAGAAAATTGGCTGTTAATGGGTTAAAGTTCAATGATTTGACCTTTGAGAACTCTACGAAATTCCTCTGACAATTTTTGGTGTAAAGACTTGAAATTTTAGATATAGGTTCTTTGGATATGGAGCTAAGGTAATAACTTTATTTGAGCCTAACAAAATAAATGTTAAGGGTCAAATAAAAAAAAAATTGACCGCTGCGTTCTCTACAAAATTAGTCAGACAATTTCTGGTCTAAACATTTGAAATTTTATGCAAAGCATATTCAGAGATAGGGCAAGCTTTTTCATCGGTTTGGGTCGAACATTTTTAGTTACCAATATATAAATGTATGCACGTTTGCATGTCTGCGCAAAACTTTCGACAGAGGCGGCGGATTTGCTCAGAATCAGTACTGTTTTTAAGTTCGACCATTCAAACGAAAAATATTGGAAAATTGCTAAAAACATTAACATCTTAACCTTAAACTGGGCACTTCTCTATAGGTGGGCGCCATTTGTCGATTTTTTAAAAAGTCATCCTCTTATTTCGATTGTCCACCATTCATTTTTAAAAATGTCGCTTCCAGTTTGGCGGTGGTCGTAACAGCATAGAGATAGATAGATAGATAGATAGATAGATAGAGATAGAGAGAGAGAGAGAGAGAGAGAGAGAGAGATGGCGGAGTGTAAGAAATACAACATAATGTACTTAAAATAAAAGATACTTTAAGGACATTCTTCTGTCACTTTTAGTTTGAAAAAAGTATTATAATTTCTCGAAATATACAGTCCGTCACCTCCCGGTCATATTAAACAATATGTTCACGCTTACTGATTTTTGATGTGATTATCTTCCAAAATAAATGGATATACGAAGTAAAGAAAACGATACAATAAACCTTTTTTTACATATTTATTTTAATTCATATGCACGTCATGGTTTCCTGCATTTTTATAGCCTTCTAAGCCCCCTCAATATCTATTTACCAGCAATGGTCAAAGCAAAATATCTTTCTTTCGTATATATATATATATATATATATATATATATATATATATATATATATATATATATATATGGGGGGTGTACATATCTGAAAAGTATGAAGAATAGATTACACAACAATAAAACCATCCTATCGAAAAGTTTGAAATGAACATGTTATATGAAAAAAAATGATGTTGCAATTGTAAACAATGTCATTATTTATTATATGCTGGTGATTCAACTGTCAAAATACAATAAGCTAACAAGAAGTTAACTTATAAGTGTTTAGATTTACAGTTACTGATTACGTAATTTTTAGTCACATTGATTTTGAATTAATCATAGTTAATAATGACTATGCATAATGTACAAAATTTACATGATGTGACAAAATGAGACAAAAAAGTGATGACAAAGAAGATAAAATAAAGGATGGGAATGGAATCTCCGTGCGGCATTACTACTCTACAGCGACATGATCACATACGAGTCATTTTAACAAAGTAAATGTTCGTAGTTAGCAACAACTTATCCTATAACTTATATGATGCGTGGATTGAAAGAAGTAATATTTACTTAATTTGCCGATGACAGATTTACCACATATGAGAGTATTAAGATACTTCTGTTGCGTTTTTGTGTGAGGATAAATGTGTCTTTTTCAGATTGGTGGAAGTTGTTGATCCTATTCAACGGAATGCCGGATAGTGTAATGGCGTGGTCCTCATTTTTTTAATGTGATTTTCTTGACAAAGAGAGAAGAAAAAGTTGTATTCTAGGTTGGCAGTATTTTGCGTGAACAGTCGACAGAGATGGCGGGAATTTTTTGTTTCTAATTCTATCCTTGTAGCCATGGCACTAGTAAGGGTGCTGGAGGTAAACGTTTTATCTGGGCTGACATTATCCGCCTTATAGTCAGGGACCCGAACCTTGGATTAACCACTAAGGAGACTGCCCTATCAGCAGGTCCAATGTACTGAGGCTGTATGTACTTGATAGGGTTAAAAATGGACTTCGTGGCCTGGTGGGAGATGTCCTCTTCTCTTCGCTGCAACCTCTATCTAACAGAAGAGATGATGCGAGTTTGTCTCATCTTTATCGTTATTTTCATGGAATGGTTTCGACTGAACTCCAATCTATGGTCCTCCTCGCCACACTTTCATAAGAAACACTCGTCTAGCTGTAATTGCTATCAATAATTCCCCTCACTCTTTATCTCTGCCTAAACCTTAACATAGATTCCATAAACAAAGCTTCTCTCTCAGAACTGCACGCGTGTGGAATTGTCTTCCGTTTTCCTGCTTTCCAGCTGTCTATAATATGGTTGTCTTCAAGTCCAACGTGAACAAGTTTCTGATAAATCGTTCCACTTAAGTTAACAAATTTACCGAACTTCCATTACTATCGATTACTATATTGTCCTTTTGACTGCTGTACACTCTTTAACCCTTATCTTTGAGTGGCCTATCGGTCTTGATAAGTGGTGACGCCTATGTAAAAAAATGTGCTTAGGTGAGAAAATCGAAAAATTATAGTAAAGAACACTGCCGCGGTGTAACACAGTCTTATAATAAATATTGTTGAAAAGTGTATTTTTAACAAAGAGTAAAACTGAAAGAATCTTGGGCACCCTTGGTACGCCCCCCTCTCCATGTCTCTGGTGTGGGGGTGTTCCTCGAATATTTTTACCCGTTTGTAGAGTTTATGTCATAGATATTAATCACAAGAAAAACGACACAAAGCTACTGAAAATCTACTGAACTTTTGAAAAAGGTGTACAAATGCGACAACATTCAGGAGGCATATTAATCTAGACGTTAAGAATGCATCCCTTATCGTTAACAAACAATGATATATATATAATCGATTTAGTCCGTGTTGATGAACTTACATTCAATAATTTTTAGCTCAGGATTCAAATAAAAGTATTAGCATTTATAAATAGAAAATAGACATCACGATCGTACGAATACAAGCAATATATCTCAACTAAATGTAGAAACTAGCAGTTCAGCACGGTTTTGCGGAACCTATTGTCTGTTCATAATTGCTCTACGTGTAAATGCACTATGTGAGATTTCAAATGTGTGACCGAAATTTATATGATTAATTTTGTGTAGACCGCAAATGTTATTTTTTTTTTAATTTCACCAAAATATTGACCCTTCAACATTTATTATTTTGATCTCAAATAAAAATACAAATTTTTACCAATGTTCAAGTTACCTACATCTAAAATGACACGTCCTAATACCCCACATGGCGAACGGATTTTTAGAATATGCAAACTTAATCCCCTTCAACTTTGACATTTGGCTGCAAATTTTTTCCTCAAATCTGATTAAAATGCTTGGCACATGTCTGAATACCTGTTATATATAAATTCAAATGTTTAGACTACAAAATTGCTGAGTAGTTTATTACCTCTTGAACTTCGACTCTTTGGTAGCTCAAACTTTCGACTCAAACCGATTAAAAAGCTTTCCCTATCTCTGAAAATCCTTTATGTAAAATTTAAAATGTATAGACCAGAAATCACTGAATAACTTTGTAGAGACCGTAGAGATATTTTTGTAACATTGGCCCCAATTTTGAACATTTAACATTTATTTTTCGGGCTCAAATCTCATTAAATTTTTGATTCATTATTAACTAACCTACATGCAAAATTTCAAGTGTTTAGGCCCAAAATTGGTGAAGGAATTTGATAGAGTTTTCACACCTAAAATTGTTAAACTCTGAGACGTTGACAGCCGAATTTCTTGCCAAACACTGATTAACACCCACCCACGCAGAGAGACATTTTCACTTTGATAGATATATAGATGGCCATCCATATGAGACAATTCAAAATAGTGTTTTATGGATAAGTGATTTAGTAAAATATGTTTTGCTGGGCATTGTTTCTAGAGAAAATAACGAAACTTCACTAAATTCTACAGCCTTTACCCAAGTGCTGGTGAAAACATAACTTCATATAAATTAGATAAGCGAAATGCAAATACGATTTGTACGACAATAGAGGGTTCATGGTGATATATAATGAAATTACCATTTCTTGCATAAACAAGATTATAAAATGTAAAATGAACATAAAATAAATACGTATAAGTATAAATAATAATATAAAATTTATATTATAATGTATCGTAATATAAAATATACTATGTAAAATTAAATGTATATAATATATAATAATATAACACGTTTATATTACAATAAATTGCAGCACATTTAGAAAGTACAAACATTATTTAACGCCTCTCTGGAGAAATATAAGATAGGAGAGAAAATTGTTTTTGAGTTCTGTAGAAGGTTTTAAATAAAAGATGCTCCATATTTTAGACATTCCAGAATGTTCTATTCTGCATAACTATAAAAATAGGTTAATAGCGTCCTAACTTTATTGATTTAATCAGCTCTGAGAAGGAACGCAAAGTTTGGGCGACATGTCAAGTATTTATGACTAACACCAATTTCCTGGTATGAACACCGATCGTAAGTGGTTTCCTAAAACAAGCCTATCCAGATTTTCTTATAAGATAAACAGACACTTGGAAAATATTGATATTCTGATCTGGTATTATGACACAAGGAAAAATATAATATATTTTCTCTAATTATATTATTAATTCTCGGCAAAATATAGCAACAAAGAACATGAGCTATATCCATTACATACGTTTGGAAATATTTGTATCCACGTTTTTATCTGTTCAATAAATTATTTTGTTGTTTTAAACTCATTTTCTTAGTTTTTTTTTTAAATATATATTGTGGGCCTACCCCTTGATATTTATCTTGTCGCAAAATATTTGAAATCCTCATCACATATACAAAGAAGATAAACCGTTTTATTGTTCAATTTCGATGTAAGAAAAGTATAAATATATGTTTGAACAAAAAAAGGCAAATATAATTGATTAAGTAAAGGGGTTACAGTTTATGGGGTAACCCTAGGAAATGCAATATAAAAATCTATATTTGTTCAAAGTGTTACAAAATTGAGTTATTATCTTTAAGAACATATCTGGGAAAATTGCCCACATCCTGTCTGCTCATCCCTCAGCTAACAATCACGTCTGCGGGGACTTAAATGCCCACAATATGGAATGGCTGGCCAACTAAAACATGACAGATGATGACGGGAGGTTCTGCCATGATCTCTTCATTTCTTTTGACCTCACTGAGATATGTTTGTCCGATACTACCGGTCAGTATGCAAACCTTCTAGACATTTTCTCACAACTTTACCTGATCTATGTTCATGTTCTGTTCTATCGCCTCTAGGAACTTCCGATAACTCGGGGTTATCAGTCAAAATGTAATAAGTCTTCAAACGTACTTCTCCACCGTACAGTATTTAGATACTCTATGGCTGACTCGGATATCGTCAGTACATTTATATCTGATCAACCATTGCATTTCATGTTTAAAAAGAAAGTGTCTTCTATTGTATTAGACCTGACTGAATTGTTAATTGTATATGCACTGATTCATACGATCCAAAAAATTCCAAGGAAAACCGAACAGCCAGCAATGGGTCTCTCCAGAATGTGCTGCAGCCATCGCGAACAGAAATATCTTTTTCCATAGCTACCAACGTAATAGATGTACTGAGACTAAAGCTGCTTTCAGGACTGCCAACAATCACTGTAAAAAAGTAATAAAAAATGCAATAGAGATGTATGATCAGTCCGATAGATCAAAACTAGCGGAGCAGCTGCTTAGGTTCCCACCAGTTCTGGCAAATGGCAAAGATGATCCTGAACAGAAGCGTGCGTTCTATCCCAACCATCATCAATGGACATGAAGTCATCTCATCAGCATCAGACAAAACCGAACTATTTGTCAAGATCTTTGCAGCTAATTCTACCCTATGCGACCATGATCCTAATCTCCTTTTATTTCTTCCTATAAAAGACAACACGATATGCAACATACAAATATCTGTGCGTGATGTCGCAAAACTAATCATGATGTCGCAAAACTAATCAATAAACTTTGATTCCAGTAAAGGAACTGTCCCTGACGGCATTCCAATTATAGTATTGAAAAAGCTTCAAGCAGAAGTACCCCAATATTATAAAACTGTTTCATTTTTTTCTGAAGGGGAATTGCTTCCCAGCACCTTAGAAAACCTCATTAGTATGCCTTGTATTTAATAATTCAGGTGATAAGTAATCTCCCACTCATTACAGGTCAATAAGTCTCCTGTGTGCCATGAGTAAGTTACTGGAATCCATATTAAATAAAGAAGCTGTCATCTACCTCAGCAGAAATGACATGCAATATCGTTTCTGTTCTGTTAGATCTAAAGTAGATGTGTCAAGGGTTATAGATCATAGGATTAGTGGATAATAGGGGATGCCTTTTTCTCTATTTTTTAGAGCAATTACTCTTGACATATCAAAGATTGTCGATAAGGTATGGCACAACGCCGTACTTCACAAGATTTCCAGCTACGGTATGATTTTAAATGTTTTCTCAATTATTAAATCATATATATCTGATGGGCTCATAAGTGCAGTGGTTGATGGACAGAAATCAGACGCCCATGGTATCAATACTGGTGTCCCTAAGGGGTAAAAACTGGGTCCAACTCTCTTCCTGATCTACATCAATGATCTCCCTAAACACATACTTAAATCATTCTTTGATATCCATGCTTATGAAACGACCATCTATGGCAACACATCAAAGGCCGTAAATGACAAAGTTCTCTCTACTTCTCTCTTTACTTAAATTAAGCGCGTGGTACAGTGACAGATGAGGTGGCTGGTTACTTTTAATGCATCTAAAACCAAGCTTCTATCTTTACATCGTCAACGTTCTGATTCTCCATCTGACATTAATTGAAATGGATTGCTCTCCTTTTGGGGAAGCTCCATGTTTTGACAAGCTTCAGGGATTGATATTTACTCTTGATCTGAAATGAAACACGTACATCTAATTTCTTGCCAAGGTCGCTGGAAAAAGGGTGGGACCCTTCCACCGCTCCAGTAGATATATCACTGCTGATGCAATTCTCTATCGATATAAAAGCCAAGTACGTCAAAAGTACGTCAAGGCAGGATAGACTGTTTTTAGCGGCTCCTACCCAGATATGGCAGGAGTACTCACTGCCATATCTGGGTAGGAGCCGCTAAAAACAGTCTATCCTGCCTTGACAGAATACAAAAAAGAATTCGTAGCTTACTGGAGGATGTCCTTTTCTCTTCCCTGCAACACCTCTCCCTCAGAAGAGACATTGCGAGCTTCCCTTTTCTATCGTTATTTCCATAGCAATTGCTCGTCTGAGCTCACATCTCTGTCTCTCCTCATCAATATTTCACGAAATACACGCGTCTGGCAGAAATCACTCTCAATAATTTCTCCCACTATTTATCAGTGCCTGAATCAAAGCGTAGATTCCATGAACAGACTATTTTTCTTAGAAGTGCACGCCTGTGACACCCTATTCCGTTTTCCTGTTTTCCACCTGACTACAACTTAGATATCTTCAATTCCAACAGAAACAAATTCTGATAAACCGCCTCCTTAAGTAAGACACTTTATCAAATCTGCATTGCTAACGATTACTAGAATATTATCCCATAGATTACTGTATACGCAATAACCTTTATCTCCAAGTGGCATCCGCGCATTGATATGTGGTGACTTCCATGTAAATAAATAATATAGGTAAGTACCAGGTGTTCTAGTTGCACATATGATAAGTATATAATTATGTTTTGACTAAATCCCACAGGGTGTCTAATTTTGAAATGCTCTGCTATATAATAAAATCAATACAAGCTTAACCTTTTATTCTTCCGAGGAAAATCCTACATTGGTTGTTCGGACACTTTATTAATTTTACACTCACTTGAAGACATTTTGCTGTAAATTAGTCTGATAACTTTACGCATAAACACATTTTCAATTGTGCCTGTAGATGATTACATTGATTTAATGCATTTCGTAGATTGTTGGATGCATCTGGAGTATTAAGTAAATAGATTAATATGATTTTGATTTAATAGTTCTGACAAAATCCACATACTATGAGGGGAATGCCAAAAATAATTTCTGTTAATGGATATATGTTTAACGTTTATTAAAAATTGTGTCGTTATTATAACTGAACTTAAGTATTAAAATCGTGAAGGTTTCCTTTCTCTGTTACAAATATTAACAATGGGAGATTCACGGACGTGTGTCAAAAACACAGACGAATCATTTAATTTCTATTATAGGTCTATTGAGAAATGTGCTATGTAGAATAATACATTCTTATCCCAAAAGCTCGTTCCTTTTTATGGTACTACTGCCATTGTAAATGTTTTGTAAATTTTTGGTTAGAAACAGGAGTTTTTCCTTATAACGCTTATATATCTAAGAGAATGGCCGAAAATTTTAAGGAATTACGTTGTGTAGTATGAATGCGGTAAAGACTAAAATTCTACTCTTTAACAATTACCAAAACTCTTTTGTACAACTGATTGATTCAATTAATTTATGAAAGCGCTCCATGCAAACTCATCGGATCGGCTTGATATTCACGATCAACATTACTTAGAATACATAAATTAAAGACACTATTAATGCTACTCTGAAGTAGTTGGCCACTATGAACGCACTTCAAAACGACTTACACTAGTCATTTCTAACCTGATAGGCAAGACATTAGAAATAAAAGCTATTCCACATTCCATCGTCACCATTTTGCAAATTTGTGCATGTTGTACAAATGGCTTAATGGGATCTGCTCTAACCTGTAATACGTATGTCTCCGACTAACCCAACGAGTAACAAAATCTCACATCTTTCTGTATAGATGTCACATATTCTTCTAATCTGATATTTTCATACCAATAAACTCAACTTCAAAATCCATTCCTCGTCTCCAGTGACTGTACAAAATCAAATAAATTTATATTTAATCCGAACAAACCTAGAACCCTATCCTCAAACGTAGACCCCTATTACCATGTCGCCTTCTCCAACATCAGGGGGTCTACGTTCCAACCTTCAAGAGGTTGAACCCCAATTACAGGAGACGAAACCCGACTTACTCTTTCTAAGCGAAGCTGGCATAGGGCGGAAAACTTCCCTAGATGAGTTCATAATAAAATCATAATCTAACTTAACATCTCAATCTGGCTCCCAAGATAACTGTGGGCATGGAGTATGCGCCTACATTAAAGATAGCTTCCCGTGTGGTACAGATATCCCAAGAGAAGGCCCTAATTTACCTTATATGTTCTTCCGAGTTGCACTTGCTTACACTACAACATTCATATTTGCTCTCTATCGTCCCTACAACAGTGAGTAACTGTCCTTAAGAGTATATCTGAGAAAATTGACCTCATACTGTCTGCTCATCCTTTGGCTACCATTCACATTTGCAATTTCAATGTCCATAATGGGGAATGGCTGACCCACTCAAATAAGACAGATGATGAGGGGAGGTTCTGTCATATTTTGCCATTGCCTATGACCTCACTCAGATTGTTCATCAACCCACCCGTGTGCTCGATATTACTGGTCAGTATGCAAACCTTCTAGACCTTTTTCTCACAACTTCCTCTGATCTATGTTCAAGTTACGCCCTATCTCCTTGGGATCCTCCGATCACACAGTTGTATCAGTTAAGATAAAAATGAAATGTAATAAGTCTTCAGATATACCTCTCCACCGTACTGTATATCGATACTCTATGGCTGACTGGGATAGCTTCCGTACATTCATATCTGATCTACATCTGCATTCCAAGTTTACAAAGGATGTGTCGTCTATAGTATCAGACCTGACCGAATGGTTAATAAAATTCTTCTTTAATAAGGGAACAATCCAGATTATACGCAATGGTCGTTCATCAAAATAATATGATATAAATGCGGATTAGCTTCATGAGTCGATAATTCCTGATATTCATAAATGGTTTATCTGATAAAATTGTACGCAAGATGGGTTCATTTGCTAACGACACCACACTCTACAGAAAATACGAAAGCAAAATGAATTAACTCACATCCAATACAATGGTCGAACCTTTAAAGCAGTTACATTACCTGCATATGCTTCGGTAAAACTCCTCGGTTTAATGTTCAGAGGAAATATGAATGTAAAAGATACATTGAGGATATTTTCACAGCTGCTGCAAATAAGGTGCGCTCTCTCTACCGTGCTAGAATGGGCCGAATGCATCCTATACCTTTACACGGAAGCCATTCGCCTATCTATGGAGTATTGCTACCACATTTTAGCTGGCTCACTTGTTACTAGGTTTTCACTCTTATTCATGGTTCAAAATAGAGACACCAACTTCATACAACCTGCACTGTCAGCTAGGCTTCATCGAGGAAATGTTGCATCCTTTTGCCTGTTTTACAAGTATTTGTATGGTAGGAACTCCGACGCCCAACAAACCACCAAAACCTCCTGTAACTTAATACTGCGACTATACCGACGAGGAGCAAACTCCTACTCCTATACATGAGAGGGAGCCAGATGTCAGATGCTAGAATGCTTTCTGCTCTAACAGTTTCTTCTTTCGGATTGCGATACTTTGGAATGTCCTTCCGAGGTCATGGCTTCCCTGATTGGGTCGATATGCAGTAATTCATGTGTAATGTAAACAGAGACCTTGCTACTCAACTTCCTACATAATATCTCGTCAAATTATGTCAGAGAATAGAAGCCCCTACATCAAAATGACACTACTTTGGAGTGAAAATGCAATTAAACAAGCAGGAATAGTTCGGTACTCTAGATGTAGAAAATATGCCGGAGTTGATAATTATCATTATATCCTAATTAAGTGCTTGTTGATCGAAGCAATGCTTTATTTAAAATGTGCGCTAGTATATTACGTTAAAGAGTAAATACCAGACAGAGTGATGATTTAAATATACAAGGTGATGATATAATACATGTGTATTTAAACACGATATCTATAAGTATGCCATATAAACTATGATTTTAATAATAAAATATCTAAATATCATAACAATAAACATGAACTTAATTTAAATTGTACGGAAATGATATTTATGAAAATTAGATACCTCTTATGATTAGAACTGGAAATCTGTGTTCAATCTATTCGATGCTTCTGTGAACATATTCCTGAGAATATGTACATATTATAGGCGTTTTAGTAGTTCTATATATAAGCAAGAATGATGGGGCACTAAGACACATTAGAAACAACTGGAGATTATACTTCGAACACGGAGAGATATGAAAAACATCATTACTTATTGTACGTTTTATTTTTGACATCACTAGATAATCAGGATATATTGTTGCTATTATCTTTACAATTTATTCCAATAATACAGCTATTGCGGCGTAAAAATGTGAAAGAAGATAATAATAATAAAATTATTTCGCTATCAAATTGCTGATATGCGTTTTAGTACTATTAAAATCGTGAAAAAATAGCACAAGCAAGCCACGAAGCTATACATCAGAGTAAGGATATTTGTTTACGAATTTTTACGATTTTCTGGCGGAAATTCGTGAGCTAATTGACAATATATATATATATATATATATATATATATATATATATATATATATATATATATATATATATATATATACACACAATAAACCTCCTTTAATGTGAACTTGCTCTAAAGTTGGAATTCCTCTCATTTGGACTTTTTCTAAACCTAGACTTACTCTTAACATGAACTGTCTCGTCATTGAAATTGTATTAACATATTTGATGCGGAGTTGCAGTAAAATTGTGTACATGGTTTAGTCAGATATTGCGCAGAAATGTTAATATTGGTACTATATAATTAATGTAGATAAGCTATTGAAAATTAATTTACATTAACTATATTTTTTTCATACTGCTATATTTAAAATAGTGTAATACAACCCATCACAATGACTTGCAACTGGTCCAGAAAAAAAAATCTTGAAACCAAACTGTGTCGACCAACGACGCTGTTCTTAAATTATTTAATGCAAATGATGTTGAAATTTCGGTGACACAAGATGTGGAAACTAGTGATCAATATTCTGAAGGCAGTAATGGTGATGAAAATAGCGACAGTTCCCATTCTCCTGACCCTAATGTAAATAACTAAGAACACTCTGATGAAGCAATATCATTGGATGATGCAAAAAAGTATATGGAGACGGTTATAACATTTCTAGAAAAAAGTCCTTACTTTAGTGACAATTATGTTTTGCAAGCAATGTCACTCCGAAGAGATATAATCATAAAGAAGGTGCAGAACCAAGAAATTGTAGATTTTCCTGATCGCTTACGGAAGACAATGGCAGCGTTTGAGAGCTCAATCGATGGAAATAGAAACTGCAATGAGACCCATTCAATGAATAACTGAAAAAAACATGAATTTTACTTAAATGTATGATTTCTCTAGATAACAATTAGGTAATAAATGCCTAAACAGTAAGAGTAGATTTAATTTATTTTTAATGTTTTTGTTCATGGTAATAATATTTAACAATTCTTACTTGCAATATATCGTAAACTTTATTTAATATATACTCGAAGTATCATATAACAATGAATTTCCATTAATATTTCTTAATTCTTATAAAATTAAAGTTAACTTCAGCACATTTTTTTATCACGAAACTTGAACAAAATCGTCTAATTTGAACGAAGCGGATGTTTAATATATAGGAGTTGTACTGTGTATGTATGTATATATATATATATATATATATATATATGTATATATATATATATATATATATGATGTTCAGAATGTGAGAGATTGTATAATAAATTCCACAGCCAAACAACGCCGCAGCTCACAAGAGCCATGACAGTTAACGAACCGGAAGTCCAAGACTCGAGTTTCGCCCTCATTTGGGCTCATCAGTTAGACACATCCGAACTCAAATTCTTGTGTGCGGGGCGTTTGCTCAGTTGGTAGAGTGCTTGCCTCGCATGCAAGAGGCTCGGGTTTCGAATCCTGAGTTCGGATGTGTCTAACTGATGAGCCCAAATGAGGGCGAAACTCGAGTCTTGGACTCCCGGTTCGTTGACTGTCATGGCTGCGGCGTTGTTTGGCTGTGGAATTTATATATATATATATATATATATATATATATATATATATATATATATATATATATACCCACTATCCCAACAAGGAGCAAAATCATGCTGTAACACATGCGAGATAACCAGATGCCAGACTACTTTCTGCTCTAATATTATTTTCTTTCGGACTGCAAGACTTTGGAATTCTTTTGCGATGCCATGACTTCCCTGATTGTTACGACATGAATAAATTCATGTGTAATGTAAACAGGGATCTTGCTACTCAGATCCCTAAATATTATCTCGACAACATATATATATATATATATATATATATATATATATATATATATACATACATTCATACATACATATATATATATGTGTGTGTGTGTGTGTGTGTGTGTGTGTGTTGTATATCCGCATTTATTTGTATGCATGCAGATATGTTTCTTTATTTACCCCAGGATTACGCGTTTATGTGAGTATATAACGTCTATATAAATATTTCAATTAGTTCCCCCTTCGATTTCGATTTCTACAGAACAATTAAAATGCCCGATAAAAACTCAGGTCGATTCTACATTCTAGTGAAAGCAGGTGTAGAATACTTCACCCATTTAGCAACACGTTTTTATCTCGGCTTGTGACATTGAATTCCACGAAGAGAACAGAGAGAAACAACAATTTTATGTCAAAGTTTTGGTTTTCCATGATGCGTGTCTCAACGAAGACAGAGAGTACAGCTTCCAACTGTCTCTAACGCGATTTATGCGACGGAGAAGAAACTGTTTCCGTATCGTCACATACACACACACACACACCAAAAAAAGACACACACACACGCACATATATATATATATATATATATATATATCTTTATAGTTGTATATTCATACGAAAATATAGTATTATAAAGAAGATATGAAAGTAAAGATAAACGAATCTTTACAGGTGTGAAACGCGAAAAATCATGTGTAGCTTAATTTCAATATATGTTTTCAAAACTTATTACCTCGGTATATTTATCCATCCAGCCCGTATCTGTGCATTTGTGTGTTTTTATGCCCGCTAAACAACTGTTATGATGCATTGAATAGGCATGCACAAGGCATCGTTTAAAAAAGACCTCTCGGATAGATAATATAAAAATTAGTAAAAATTGTTGATTATTTCGTGTAGAATTGCCGTTTTGTTTGAATAAGGAGTCAAGGAAAATTTGTTTTCGGCAAGGATAGAAAATCGTAAATTCGGGAACCGTCATTACTTTTTTTCGTTTTAAATAGCTAAATTAATAGCATCAGTGTCCGCTTAGGCCCATCGAAAAATACTTTTTTTCTTTACTTACAAAAATTTTGCTTTCGATTTCGCTTCTATCTGATGGCAGCCTATATATATATATATATATATATATATATATATATATATATATATATATATATATATATATATATAAGTGAGTTGATAATGTCAACATATTGTAGAATTGAATTTACAATATTTTATGTAAAACAAGGAATACACAGTAAAACTGAAAGGTCCTTCATTCCATGAAGTTTCAAGATAGTCTTTACTCCTCAGAGGAAAAATGTTAGCGAAAAGTATATACATAGAGAAATATCTATTTTTGCGTCTTTGTTCATTTTTGAAAAGCGTGGAGAAAAGTTTTTATTGCAAAAATATAAAAGTTTACAAAAGAAATGAAGAAGAATACTCAACAATATAGAATAAAATATCCACAAATTTCAAAAGTATGTAATAGATGTAGTGATTAGTAATTCTAAAAGGAATTGGGTACGATATCTTTTGGAATTACTTAAAAAAATATCTAGGGATAAATAAGAGGGATTAAAATCTAATTCATAGAATTAAAAGATATTACGGTAAGAAGCATGTATGGTCTTATTTTAAAAAAATGGTTAAAAAGAAGAAGAGATAAAAAGTAGTTAACTAATGTGAAGTTGAAAAAAAAAACATTGGCAAACTTTTCTTTCAAGGCCAGTTCAAGTCATAATAGAATAAATTGGTAGAAAATAAAAGCAAAAAAAAAAAAGAAGATAAATAAGCACAGAGTTAGAGGGTGGGCAGTTTTACGATTAAGCTAGTTAAATTAATTGTTTTAAAAGGAATAACGCGGGGCAGAGAAACGGAGTTATGGAGAGGAATTGAGTTGAGGGTTAGAAGGGATGGGAGGGAGAAGCTTAAAATCGATGTCAAGTTACTTGGTGTTAAGAAAGATCGTTTTAAATAGTGGGTAAGCGCTAAAAACTTATTTTTTCAATTACATTTTCACCCAAAACAAGGCACGATGCCACTTTGATGTAGGGGACTACTATCAGGGATATAAGTTACAGGGGTACTAGGTAGGGAGTTGGGCAGCAAGATGTCGGTTAACGTTACACTTGAAATGCTGCATGCCAGTACAGTTGGGGGAGCAGGGACGGATGTGCGTGGCGTGGGGGAAACGGCGTTCATTGCCCTATTCAAGAAACAAGATCGAAAACTGGGTGTTCCTGTCGAGTCCCTGGTATTCGACTTCTACGCCTTGCTAATAGGCAAGTGAAGGGTAGGGAGGTCGGGCGACAGACAGTGTCCATCTACTACTTAAGCAGTTTAGGTTTGCAGACCGGTAATTTGTTTAAGTCACCAGCTCTAGGAAGGTTGTCATCCAAGATTGGAGAGCCCTCACTTCCCATAGGTTTAGCATCAGAGTTTTCAAGAATTCAGACGAAAGAACTGACCCAGTAAATTATCGCCCACCTAGCCTCATCCCACTTTTCGCCAAAATATTTGAGTCCATAATTAAGAAAGCTTTTGCCCATTACCTTTCAGATGCTTAACTTCTGACCGACCAACAATATGGACTTAGGCAAGCCCGTACTACAACAGACATCCTAACTGTAATCTCTAAACATATATACCATTCACTGGACAACGCAAGGGAGGGTAGAGCGGTAGCTCTAGAAATATCTAAGGCTTTTGACAGGGTTTGGCACGAAAGTCTTCTCGGGAAAAACAGATCATTCCGTATCATAATTAAATCCTTCTTACATAACTTACTGCAGCACGGAGGATTTGGGGGGGTTAGGCCCACTCTTGCTTAAGAAACTTCTTCAGAGCTTCAATTTTATTATGGGCTGCAGCGCAGGTCTTCTTCTCTAATACGGACCAGACACAAAAGTCCAGAGTGTCTAAGTCTGGAGCTGTAAAAAAACAAACAAAAACAAAACAAAAAAAAACAGGAAAATGACGCCACACCAATCCTGTGTTTTGTTTGCAATGAAAGATGGCGCACCGTCCTGTTGAAATGTGAAGGGCCTATCATTGATATGCTTCTTTATTTCGACATTTGCAGAAGTCAAAATATTTTGATGTATGAGTTTACGTTACTTTTTGCGCTTTCGTTAACAAAATGAGAGTTTTTTGCCCCCCATCTGTCAGAGATGTCAACCCAAACCATTACCGATGCAGGTTTTAGCGATGAAAAAAAGATTACACGCAATAAGGAATGCTATGGCTCTCATTGCCAAAATTCTGTCGTTCTGTGAGTAAAATTTGTCATTGACAGCGGACATTTTCTCGTCAGAAAATATGATTTGACCACTGTCCTTGAAATCCTTTAGTGCATTCAAGAGAGTCTTGGCTCTTGTAAACCTCTTTTGTTTTAGCAGTATCGTGAGTTTTCTGCTCGCCATCTTCGAGGAGGACACCATGATATCTTTAACAATGGTTCTAGCACATTTGTTTTCAATCTCCAAGCTTCTAGCCATTTCCTGCATACTTCTCTCGGGGTTTCTCCTTAATCCCTTCCTTATGACCTTAATAGTGATGTACGAGCAGTTTGGGATCGTCTACTTTTGCATCGCTCATCTGCTGCCCAAGTTTTGTAGTACTTAACCACATCCCGAACTATGGACTTTTGGGCTTTTAAGAGCTTGGCCATCTCTGGGTTTTTTCTTTTCCGCACAATATAAGGTGATCCTTACTTTGACTCATTTCTACAAAACAGAATTTTAATGACTCATTTCTACAAAACAGAATTTTAATTTAGGAAAATTCGGACCTGAAAAATAAAAATATATGCATCTGCAAAGACAATGAGGTAAAAAAAGAAAAATTTAGACAACAAATAATATCTTAATTTAGTGTCTAAAAATTCTATCGGTTATTTCTCCGCACCTGTTTATATATATATATATATATATATATATATATATATATATATATATATATATATAAAATTTTCACAATGTGAGAGATTATATATAACAAGTTCCTCAGTACGACAACGTCACGGCCCACAAGGCCATGACAGTCAACGGACTGGAAGTCAAAGATTCGAGGCTTGGACTTCCGGTTTGTTCACTGTCATATATCGTGTGGGCTGCGACGTTGTTTGGCTGTGGAATATATATATATATATATATATATATATATATATATTTACTAAACAGATTATTATATGTGTATTAAACATGATAGGACAGACATGCATACAAGCACAAGTGCAAACACCCACTCACGCACACATACAAACCCACACATATGGATATATATACATATATATATATGTTTATATATGTGTGTATGTGCATATAAATAGAGAGAGTGCCACTATATATTATAAAGTAATCTATAATTTATGCAATCAGCAATGTGAGAGCTAAAACTACGTAATAAATTACAAATATGTGGCATATTCCAAAAAATTATCAGTGTTTTGTTGGGGTAGCTTTACAATCTAACATTTAAAAGATTTTTAAGAAATAAGCATAAACCGAATGCACTTGAGCATTCTTTTTGATGAAACTTTCATATCAATGGTGGCAGATTATATTTTATCATATGAAAATTAATTTAAGTATCATTTCCATCGGTCATTTTTTCATGATTCGGATATCCCCCTTTGTTATAATTCGTATGCGATACTTTTATCTATACCTTCAATCTATCTGCTTAAAAATTTAAATTTAGCTTAAACCTATTTAAATGCTATATTAAGTGTGCGGTTATTTTCCAAACTAGTATACGTAATGAGGACTAACAATGAAAAAGAGAGAATCGCGTTCATTTCTGCCGGTTGATAACAACAGGACTTAAACATCTATGCATTGAAACAATTATCTTTTATATTTAAAATACATACAATACATAGAATAAATTAGTCGTAACAGTTCGTTCTTGTAAAAGATATTGACAAATTCACTAGATATTAAACTACTGATTTCGATTATTATCTTATACGTTAAAAAGAAACATCGTTTTTACAGGGACACGTTTAGTTTAGTGGCCAACGCTTATCCCTATATATTGTGAACGAGACGCAATTTTTCCTCTCTGGACCAAAATAGAGTAGGTTTCCAAAACAAATGGCACATACTCATTTATTATGTTTACGCTAGTAGCCATGACATGATTAAACATTAAGCTACCTTTTAGCCACATTAATATTCAAACATTGAATGGTATCGTATGAGTGCCACCATCATCATCATCATCATCATCTCCAGAGGAAGTAGTTTCCATTTCACCTCGTAATCACCAAATACTACCAACGTCATCCATTTACTCCGCATATTTATACTTGCAGGAGACTTAAATATAAAAACAACAGCGGAGTTACTATCTTTAAGAGCATATCTGAGAAAATAGACCGCATACTGTCTTCACATCCCTCGGCTAACATCCACATCTGTGGTGACTTCAACGTCCATAACGTGGAATGGCTGACCCATTCAAATAAGACAGATGATGAGGAGAGGTTTTGTCATGATTTTGCCATTGCTTATGACCTCACTCAGATAGTTCGCGAACCCACCCGTGTACCCGATACACCCAATCAATATGCAAGCCTCTTAGACCTTTTTCTCTCAACTTCCCCTGAGCTATGTTCATGTACTGTTCATTCTCCTCTAGGATCCTCCGACCACTCCGTCGTATCAGTTTAGATAAAAACGAAATGTAAGAAGCCCCCAGACGTACCCCTCCACCGTACTGTATACCGATACTCTATGGCTGACTGGGATAGCTTCCGTACATTCATATATGATTTACCTCTGCACTCCATGTTTAAAAAGGAAGTGTCCTCTATAGTATCAGATCTGACCGAATGGTTAATTGTAAGCATAGACCAATTCATACCATCTAAAAAATTCCAACAAAAACCTAAAAGCCAGCCATGGTTCTCTCCAGAATGTGCTGCTGCTATCGCGCACAGAAATCACTTTTTCCATAGCTACCAACGTAATAGATGCACTGAGACTAAAGCTGCTTTCAGGACTGCCAGCAACCACTGTAAAAGAGTAATAAAAAATGCAAGAGAGCTATATGCCCAGTCAGTTAAATCCAAGGTAGCTGATCAGCGGCTTGGTTCTCACCAGTTTTGGCAAATAACAAATACGATCCTGAACAGAAGTGTGCGTTATATCCCAACCATTATCAATGGACCAGAGGTAATCTCGTCAGCGTCAGACAAGGCAAAACTATTTGCAAAGAACGTTGCAGCTAATTCTACCCTATGCGACGAAGGCCATCAACTCCCCATATTTCCTCCTATAACACAGACCAAGCTAGGTAACATACAAATATCCGTGCATGAGGTTGCCAAGCTTATAAAAAACCTAGATTCCAGTAAAGCAACTGGCCCTGATGGCATCCCAATTATAGTGTTAAAAAAGCTTCAACCAGAACTTGCTCCCATACTTACGAAAATATTTAAGCGCTGCCTTAAGGAGAAGTGCTTTCCGACCCTCTGGAAGACCTCATCAGTTTGCCCTGTTTTTAAGAATTCAGGTGATAAGTCATCTCCCTCTCAGTACAGACCAATAAGTCTCCTCTGTGTTATGAGTAAGTTGCTGGAATCAATATTAAATAGAGAAATAGTCAACCACCTCAGCAGGAATAATCTTCTTAGTGACACACAATATGGTTTCCGCTCTGCAAGATCTACCGCAGATGTGCTGACTGTTATATCCCACAGGATTAGTGAATCTCTTGACAAAGGCTTTCTTTCTAGGGCAATTGCTCTTGACATATCAAAGGCCTTTGACAAGGTATGGCATAAGGGTCTACTTCACAAGATTTCCAGCTACGGTATAACTGGGAATGTTTTCTCAATCATTAAATTATTTCTCTCCGATAGGCTTATAAGAGTAGTGGTAGATGGACAAAAATCGGAGGCCTGCAATATAAATGCTGGGGTCCCTCAGGGGTCAATCCTGGGCCCAACTCTCTTCCTGATCTACATCAATGACCTCCCTAAACACATACTTAAATCATTCGTTGACATCTATGCTGATGACACGACCATCTACAGCAACACATCAAAGGCTGTAAATGACAAAGTTCTCTCTGATTCTCTCTCCTCTGATCTCGAGCGCGTGGTTCAGTGGGGGAAGATGTGGCTAGTTACCTTTAATGCATCCAAAACCAAACTCCTATCCTTACATCATCAACGCTCTGATCCCCATCTGGCATCAATTGTGATGGATGGCTCTCGTCTGGGTGAGGCCCCGTGTTTTGACAAGCTTCTGGGTTTGACCTTTACTCCTGATCTGAAATGGAACACGTACATCAAGTCTGTTGCCAAGGTCGCTGGAAAGATGGTGGGATCCTTCTACCGCTCCAGAAGATATCTCACTACTGATGCAATTCTCTATCTATATAAAAGCCAAGTACGTCCAAGGATGGAACACTGTTGCCATATCTGGGCAGGAGCTGCCAAAACAGCCTATCATGCCTTGACAGAGTACAAAATAGACTTCGTGGCTTAGTGGGGGATGCCCTTTTCTCTACCCTGGAACCCCTCTCTCACAGAAGAGACGTTGCGAGCCTATCCTTGTTTTATCGTTATTTTCATGGCAGGTGCTCGTCTGAACTCCAATCCCTGCCCCCCCCTCGCCAATCTTTCACGAAAAACACCCGTCTAGCTGAATCCACTGTGAAAAATTTTCCCCCACTCTATATCTGTGCCTAAATCAAAACGCGGATTCCATGAACAAAGCTTCTTTCTTAGAACTGCACGCCTGTGGAACTCTGTTCCGTCTGCCTGCTTCCCTCCGGACTACAACTCGGATGTCTTCAAGTCTAATGTTAACAAATTCCTAATGAACCGCCCCCTTAAGTAAACACTCCATCAAATCTCCACACTAACGTAATGTACTTGCAATAACCCTTATCTCTGAGTGGCTTCCGCGCCTTGATAAGTGGTGATCACTGTGTAAAAAAAAAAAAGTAATTGATTTATTCCCTATTACATATAGCACTTCGCTTTCCTTTTCTACGCTAAAAATAATAACAACAGACTTGCTCCTCACATTGTGATTGGCTGAAACTACCCATTCTAATATTCATGGATTATTGGAATGATTACGTTTCCTTTACTTAACGAACACTACCCAACTTAATGTCAGCCATTACCTATATATATATATATATATATATATATATATATATATATATATATATATATATATATATATATATATATATATATAAATATTTACATTATAGCCAACTATCGCAGTCCAAAATTTGCTTCGTCCTTTCCTTTTTTTCTGGGAATATTA
Source organism: Euprymna scolopes (assembly GCF_053919585.1). Lineage (NCBI taxonomy): Eukaryota > Metazoa > Mollusca > Cephalopoda > Sepiida > Sepiolidae > Euprymna > Euprymna scolopes. The sequence continues at coordinate 157,569,125 of NC_136486.1, read as the reverse complement.
AGATTTACATACTTTCTGTTTAATTATATATTTTTCCCCTGTCTTTTTTTTCTTTTTCTAAACACGGACTTAGTTATGCAGTTTTCAGATCCCTATCCTATCGGAGAGAGAGAAAGAGTGGAAGAGAGAGAAATAGGTAGAGAGATGTTTTTTCATGTATCGCAATGAGACGAAAAACCTCCATTTGTTTTGTTTTTTCTGTTCAGATGTTCAGATTTTATTATTATTTTACGGTCATATGTGAATTTATTGACACCAAGTATTGCAGTTAATACACAACAATTAATAAATGACAAACACACGAAAAAAGTTTCGTTAGATTTAATTAAGGTAAGATTCCATGTTCCCGTTCGTAAATATACTTCTGCTTCTTCGTGGGCCGTTTGCCTTATGAATGCGCAGCATCGAAACAGATACTACGCTTAGTGCCCCGAAAACCAACATATCGTATTTACTGGTTCAAAGACGGTATGCATTTATATTAGCGTGCTATTTTTTATTATATTGCTTTCACATTAAATTAAAGTTTTATTATAGTGTTAGGTGAAAGTATAGAATAACTGATGATGAAATGATTTTCGGTAAAACTTGCGGCGAATTCTCTGTTTTACGGTTGTTTTATGAATGGAATTTCGTTCCGTTTTACATTCGGTATATTTTTTATTAGATCCAACTCATCGTTCGACATTCGACATGTCATGTTGTATAGGTTTGGGGGTATGCTGACAAGGGTGGAGCCGTCTACTCAAGAAACCGTTATTTACATGAGGAGTTAGTCGGTGTCTATTAAGAAAGAAGTTCTTAAAAGGGGAGATGAGGGTTATTATTCGTTGTATGAATAGCCAAAAACATATAAAGTCGACATTTCATATGTGATCGGCGTTGGACTTATGTACAAATGTGACCACAAACGTATACCAAATTAACTTTTTCGTTTACAAATTAAAGTATATTGCTTATGTTTATAGAACCTCGTTTTTATAACGAATATATATATATATATATATATATATATATATATATATATATATATATATATGTATATATGTGTGTGTGTGTGTGGGTGTGTGTATGTTATTTTTGCTTTTGCGATACGTTTTGAATAAATACAGTTATTTACGAAATACGAGTTGGAAATAATTTCCCTTTATCGAACTTGGTACCCCCACATTGGGAGCGGCAGGCATATTATGAATATAAATATAATTAAAAAATAAATATAAAATATAAAAATATAATTAAAATATAATTATCCACTGACACGTGTTTCGTCGTCTACGATTTATCAGAGTAGCTGAATCTAACCAGATTCTAAATCGGGACGCTGCGGTAATGAGACTAATCCCTTTATCCTCGCATTCATCCCGCTCGAAATTGTAACATTCAACAGGTGTTCTTCTCTTTGTATATATATATATATATATATATATATATATATATATATATATATATATATATAAGCACACCCCATATATATATGTATATATATGAATATATATATATATATATATATATATATATATATAAAGAACGACTGTTGAATGTTACAATTTCGATTACATTCGATTACTCTCGTTTTTTGGTTAACACCATAAAAAAATTGAATATTAAAACGGAACGAAATTTAAATTCCAGTTCCATTTTAGAAACAATCATAAAACACAGCAGCCACCGCAAATTAGAATTTTAAATAATTACAAACTTTAATCATTGTGCATTTATTTAATCGGTCGTTCATCTCGCTACCCCCAACGATGAATATGTATAATAAAATACCCATCTATATAAATTAAGGGTTTCTTTTTTTGCTTATTAAAACCTTAATTTTAAACCTTATTAAACCTTACCTTAAACTACAGAATAGTTACAAAACACACGCCAACCGTATTCAGCTAAATCAATAACAAACGACAATTATATGAATGTTTTTTTTGTTTGTGGCTAGGCCGTAATCACGTGATTCAAATTTTAGCAGACTAACAATTGGGAGACACAAGGGTCTGGAAAACTTGAAATAGTAATTCGAGCAAGTATGCATTGAAAAAATACAATAAATAACAATTTGGTTTTAATAAGTAGGATAACGGAACATTAATTCGTTGTTACCTTGTAAATGCGTGCCTAAATAAAGAATTGCGCAGCCAAAAATACATAAATAAACTAAATAAAATAGAAATAAAAATACATAATAATAATAATAATAATAATAATAATAATAATAATAATGACATCAATAGTTAAACAAACAAACAGACAAATAAATAAAAATCTAAATAGCTGACCGTTCATTAAACTTACAGTTTCAGTTTGTAAGTTTGGTGTGCGCGAAATATGTTTTGCGGCGATTCTGCCAGAGTTTTCCGTTATCATATTTACCCAACGCAAACCCCATCAAACTCAACGATAAAAATCATAAAACTAATAGAACTCCCGAGTTTCACGTTTCTAATCGATGAGATTAACGTGATAAAACAATAAAGGTGTTCTGTGAGGGCTTTAGGAAGGAGTGGCTATTTCCGTTTTTTCAGTTCCACTAATCCACAGCAACTCGTGGCCGGGTACAGCTAGTATAATTTATTATTCTTGTTAAAGAACTAATTTTCAAAGATTCACGGGAAATGAAGAGCTGCGTATGATCTATCCATTTCCATATTACACCTTATATACGTAAATGGTTGTCCCCTGGTAGTGCTTTCTGGTGATGTGTTTATATATTTCTACGATATACATACATGTACATGTATATATGCATGTATATATGCGTATATAAATATATATGTGTGTGTGTGTGTGTGCGTGTGTGTTGGTTTGTCTGTTGATATATGTATGGAGACATTCAATACTTTCTTATGTATATTGTGATCGATTCATATGAGCATATATTTCCCAAGCTGAATAAATGTAGCTTATGAACCTTTGTTTTTTAATGCGTATATTTTACCATTGACTAATAAATCCAATGGCTTGTACAGGTGAAAACTGTAATGAAACATATACATTTTTGTGTTATAGATATCTAATTAAAAAAAATATGTGTTTTTGTGTTTTTTTGAAACAAACATAAAAGTTTTATAATAGTTGCACATATTTTTATTAATTCCCAACATCAGGATGACGTGTTTCATTTTTGCTTTATAAAAATAGCAGTCGTTATATTCACCTTCGTTTTTTTTTTTATCGGAGCTGTTTGTCTCGTTGCCTGCACACATTTCAAATTATTCATTTATTCTCAACTCATCCCTGCTCGTACTTTTTATGCACGCATCTGCTAATAATGAGGTTGTCCTTCAACATCAGGTTTCTGGAAAAAAAAATTGAAGCTGATCACATGTATGGGCACGTCAGAATCAATTTCTATCAAAGTGATTGCTGCAACATATATTATTTGCTATTTATTCGCTTGAATGTTAAAAAGATATATCATTGTGTTCATCTTACTACGTTAGATAGATGTAAGTCTTCTTTTATTTCTATTTAATTCACTTGATATTTTGTTCGGTTAATAGATTTTATGATTAACTTTTACTTTCGGCAGCGTTTATATAGATTGAGATCACTATAAATAAATAAATAAAATACTATCTATGCTGGCAAATCGGTGAGGATAATGTTTGAAATAATATTTGTGTTGCTCTGTCACGTTTTGAAACATCAATGCGTCTGTGTAAGAGACATTATCGATCAGTCATTCAATCTGTTACGCTTATATTGGAAAGACAGTTTTCCTAGCGGATTGAACACACGTATCCTTAGCATATTATTCTTGGTTTTTCACTTTTTCATTTCCCGTCATATGTTGAATTTTATTATTTAGCTTTTTCTCGTTGCTTTTATTTTCCTGGTTGTAATAAACATACTGTTAGAAAAAAAAAAACTTGCAGTAGCAATCCAATCTTCAAAACGAATTCCTTTTTCTCCAACACGCAGATAACTCTTCACAGAACGCATTTTTTTGTTCTCTTTAAGAATCAACTGCTTCATTTCATTCCTTTTTGTGGTGCATGTCAGTTTGTCTCAAGACATGCAAATTAGTTTTTGTGTTTTTTTAACATACAACGTTATCCCTGTGTATACAACCTTTTATTTTCTTCTAGTTGATGGGAACGCTTAACACGAAAGAACTGCATTCAACTTTCGGCATAACTGTCGACGTTTTTATTATTACACTTTATATTTTACATGTGATTATTTCATATAATTAAATTAAATTAAATAACATACATATAGCGATTAAATTCTCACTTTAAAGAATGTAACGCTACAGCTTTATTTAGAAACTTTTATTGAAAAAAAGTCGTTTAGCAGTACTGACATCTATCTAATGTAGTTAGTCGCCCTAATCCTCAATCCGCCTCATTCGCAATATAGGTCCAGGACTGGGAACATGCCTTTTAAACAAGCGCATGTGTGAGCTCGGCGAATACTCGGTGGAGGTTGAGGATCAGGCTGGCTTTGATCTTGTAAGAGATCCTGTTGGTGATGTTCACGACTACAAACGATGTAGTCCAGCGCGGTCATGTTAGGGGAGACGGACGGTCAGATAAGGTACAATGGCGTGTTACATATATGTCTGGCTTATGTTCATCTAGGCTATATAAAATGGGCAAGTATTTCATTTAAAAAGAATACGAGACACTTTGTTTAGAATAAAGTCTTTGTTTATTTCTGTATGCACTTCAACAAATGATGGTTGTAGAGTGTAGTGGCAGTGGGTTGGTTGCAGAATCCTATGCCAATCTATGTCTTGCTTCTGTCTATTTGTTTTGCTTTCTTTCTCTCTGCTCTTTTTTTCTCGCCAGCTTGTTTATTGTATTTTTGCTGGTTTAGTCTGACCCATGGTCGATTGATGTCATGGATCTAGGTCGTTGTAATCTCGGGATTCCCCTTGTTCTCTTCCTGCTTGCCTGAATGCAGCCTATGTCACTTTTCCTGGGATTGACTCATTGTTCTTTTTAACCCATTGTACCTATTTTGCTCTTCCTGCTTGCCCGGACACAGTTCGCACGCAACTCTCCTTAACACCTCTCCCCTTGCCACCAAAAATATTTTATATACACATAATATAAATTGTTCTCAATGATTCCAGAATTCATGCACATTTCTTATTGTTTTTCAATTTTTTTTATTGCCCAGTACTACTGGCGTATTTTAGTTATTTATTTTTCTATTCGTTATTTTTTCTTTTTTTCCGTGGACATAATTTAACATTATTAACAAACATCCATTATCACACACACGCCACCTCCTATTTATTTTCCTTGTGGTCTCTCTCAATGTATGTTTGTGTGTGTTGTTTTTCAAATAACATCCTTTATATATTTACCTCAACTTTAAAACTGACATTGAGGCAGCCGGCGTCCGATAGACTATGCTTGCTTCTGCTCAAGTTTCTTAATTTTTAACTTTACCATTCAAATTACTTTGTTGACACGGGAAGCAGCTGTATTCTTTACTAAGACGTCAGCTGTTTGAACCATGGGGATAAGGGATATTTTATTTCCTCTTATTGAATAGGACGGTGTTCGCAGTTTACTTAATTTACCTTAATACAGAGTATTTTTCTCACCCATCCTAAGCAATTCTCTCTCCTGTTCTTCATCCGCGCTACCAAACCTCGTACTAACTATATATACGATATGTTGGTCCCTATTCCTACTCTCGTGCACTACATACGACGTATACGGACGGCTGATTTCGTCTATATTGGTTGCACGCCTCGCCGTCATACACCGTGTCAGGATTTTTCATTCCATCAACGGTACGTCAGATTCCTCATCCGACCCCTACCATTGATGACGACTCTTCCACGTTGGATAATCAGTATCGTCTGTGGCTGATTCGTTTTCTGAATCACTAAATTCCTTTGGAACAGACAATACAGCTTTTCTTAACGGCCTCTCCGTAGTGAGAATCTCCCACTCCTCGATAGATGCTGCCCTGAGATGTCCTGCATGCGCCTTCGTAACAGAGCCCGTTAATTGATCCTTAATTTTATATGAGACCGGGCCAGTCTTTTTGATCACTACATAGTACGGTTTCCATCGCACATCTGGTTTTCCTCGCTTTTGATGTTTTTTATAATGCACCAAATCACCAACCTTAAATTCGACGGTTTTTATCTTAGAAATATCTATTTTTCCCCCTAGCCTTATTTACATTATTCATTATTAAAGTGAAGATTCTATGCATTCATGTAGAGCGATTTTGTGGTTTTCATCCCGCTAGTATACTCTACAGGGTCTTAGAATATTGTCCAATGGCAGGGCAACATCTCTATTTTAGAGTAAATAATAGGGTTAAAATTTCGTCGTTTCGCTTACATTGAACCTGACAGTCGCTAACATTTGATACATGTATATGTCTCTCCCACGACTGTTTATTGCCCCTTATTTTCTTCGCTAGGACGCCATGCATCGTTCTGCTGAACTTTGCTGTTTCTCTGGGGGTGAGAGAACGATGTTGTCACATGATGCACATTGAGGTCCTCTAATACCTTTTTCATTGTTTTGTTTATGTTCTCAAGCTCATTATCCATTAAAAGCTGCAGTGGTGCCCCGAATCAGGGAAAAATCTCGTCAATAAACAGATACACCACTGGTGCTGCCTTCTTATTAAGAACGGCAAAAACCTTTTGCCAACCACTGTACAGATCTCTAAAAATCACTGTGTATTGGTTGCCTGATAGAGTTTTGGGGTAAGGCCCGGAAATATCTAACGCTAGTTCAGCGAAAAGAAAAGGAAGCAAATTGCACTCTAATTTTGAGGTTGCTATTTCCTTAAATTTCTGGTTTGGCACGGAATACATTTACCTATGTATTCGGTTACTTGTTTAAATAAACCAGAAATATTTTTGTATAATAGCGTAAAACGTTTTTGTCCACGTCCATGTGACCATTTCACACCTTGTATTGAAATAACCCCCTTTTTCTTAGATGCGACTAAATATATAGCCTAATTATTGGTTCATCGCCGGATTGCGACAAGTAATATACTATATCGTCCATTACTATGTACTTCTTCTGTTCCATCTTGGACACTTTACCGCCTTTCATTCGCATGTTTAAATCTCCAATCTCCCCATCTGCTTTCTGTTCCTTACATACATCTAAACCCGATAATGTAGGATGCTCGTGTGCTACCGATGAGTCTTCAGCATCCTTATGTGATACAAAATCTTTTGGATCAAAATGATTTGAGTTTATTGCACTCACCGTGTAATTCCTACTGTATTTCTACTGGGGGATCATCATTTTCCTGCCTCGAATCCACAGCGCGTGACAACAAATCCGCACAGACGTTGTCTTTCCATTTCAGGTACTGTATGGTGCAATTATAACCGGCCATGCTTAAAGTTAACGTCTGTATTTCCTATTTTATATTGGTGAGTTTAGTAAATATTCTAATGGTCTATGATCTGTATAGATGGTGAACGTTGCACTATGCAAATAGAGATTTTATTTATTCAGGGCGTATATGCCTCTTTCTCTATCGTTGGCCATCTGGTTGGAGTATTATTCAACTTATGGGATAAAAGTAAATAGGTTTTTCTACCTCCTTACCCTGCGTTTGTGACAGACATACCCCAATCGAATGATCAACGTCATCTAGATACAGCCGGCACTCCTTTTCCGGATCGGGATACGCCAATGTTACCATATCTGCAAGCTCCGTTTTTTGGCTATGAAAGGCAGACTGACATGCATCGTCCCAATAAAATCGTGCACGCGTCCTAGATAATCGGGCTAACGGCTCGGTGACATCGGATTCTTTTTTTTTATAAGTCGCCGATATTACGATGTCATACCAATGAAAGCTCTTACTTGCTTTATAGAGGTTGGAGGCGATGCCATTTTATAGACTTGATTTTATCCATGTCTGGCTGTATACCCCTCTCACTAACTTTGAACCCCAGATACTGTATTTATTTATTAAAAAACTCACACTCGTTGCCTTTAACCCAAGATTGTGCTTGCGCAAACTACCTAAGAACTTATCTATGTGTTTTATATGGCCTTCGTTTGTATTGGAGAATATTAGAATACCATTCAAATACGGTACAGCGAATTCTTCCTGTCCTTGTAATACTACGAACATTAACTCCTGGAAGACCCCAAGGGCGTTCGCAAGTCCAAACGTCATTACGTTAAAATGGAACAACGCCATGTTTCAGGTGACCGCAGATTTTCCTTATGGTTCTCTGTCAATTTAACCTGTCAGTATCCTGACTTTTAATCTAGCTTTGAAAAGTATTTTGCCGACCCAAGCGAGGCTAAAATATCATCAATAACTGGGAACCTACGGGCATACTTCTTTGTTTTTTTTATGTAATGCTCTTAAATGTACACATAACCTTTTAGTTCCGTATTTCCTCTCTATTAAGACTATCGGAAAACTCCACGGGCTGTTTGATCTTTCGATTACGCAAGCTTGCATCATTTCCTCTATTGCTTACTCTACTTTTTCTGCTAAAGCGGTGTCCGGTACGGACATTTCCAGATGGGCGCATGCGTTCCAGTATCAAGACTATCGGTATCGGTACTACCCAAGTTTTCTATCTTCCGTAACGAACGAATCCTTGTTCGGCTTTAGCACCTTATTGATCTCTAACATGAATTCCTCGGGAACTTTATCCCTTTCAAGTTTTTTTCAGAGATATTATCATTACGTTTCTTTGGCATGGCAATCTTCATTATTTTGCCAGCTGATCTACACCTAGCTATTTTTCAACCTCTTCTTAAGGTAACCGTCTGATTTATGTTATTCATAATTAAAACCGGGAAACTTTTTGACCCTTTAATTTTTACTACGGTATTTGTTACTGAAATACCACTAAGATCATTAAGGAATACTCTATCTATTTGCTCTACCTTATACTCAAGTCCTTCACCGTTTTTAATACCAGCAGGAGCCGTGCACGTATGCAGGTGCCGGGGTGTTAATGTTATTTTTTTCTAGGTCTTACTATTGCTGATATATAAGCATCTTCTTCTAACGTTATTTATTCATTGCATATTTTATTGCCCCTCAGTCGAAATACATCCTCATCCCATTTTGCCTAAGCCATTCGTCGCCTAGTATTATATTCCTATTCAGGTTTTTCGCAAAAAAGAAATCATGGTGGATGAATTGACTTTCTATCCTTATCCTTAATCAGGCTATACCTTCCACAATTAATGGAGACCCATTAGCTAGCCTTAAATTAATTGAGTTACCATGTAACTCAGATTTCTGTATAAGTGTTTTAAAAACGTTACTTTTTATGACATAAACCTCTGCAACTGTATCTACTAAATCCCTTAGTCTATTTCTATCTATTCTAATAGAAACTGAATTTGCGGTTCCTCTGATACTAATTACATGCATCGGTAGGCCTTCGTTCCGTCTATCGAGCCTAGTACGAACGGTGCGCCTCCGTTTCCCTGACTCCGGTATCTACAATCTCTCCACGTGTGGCCCAGCTTACCACAATAGAAACACATTATAACCTACCTAGTATTTTCCTTTTCTCTTGTTTTATCTGGCCCCTATTCTCTGTTCTATACTCTATTTTCCATCTATCTTGTTTAGGGAATTCTTCTGGACCGTCGGTTTCGACTCTAACCTTCCGTCCCGCATGACAAACCTCCATGGATTCATCTTCGTATTCATGGCTTGCGTTAAGCCGAATTTTCCATCTCACTTCTTCTAAGGCTTTCTCATAAGCTGCATGGAGATCCGAAGGTTCATCTCTCATTACAGCCATTTTTATATCTTTATCTCTGAGACCTTCTATAAAAAATCCTAGATTTTGTTTTTTTACTAATGCATTACCTGCATCCCTCCCACTTTATGTTCCTTCTGCTAGTCGCACTATTCTCTGCATATAGTCTTGAATCGTTTCTTCTCTAACCTGTGTTACATTAGCTAATTCTACTATGTGCGTGTTCGGATTTGCGACTATCCGATAATAGTCTTTTAAGGTCGTTTTCAATTCTAATCTAAGCTAAATCGTCATTGTTGTACATTAACCCATTTATGAAGTGTCCAACCAGCCCCCTTGTGATCAATAGTGCTGCCTAGCATTTTCTTCATCCACAGCACCGAATATTCTAAAATATATTTCTATATCCTGGTCAGGGCACCAAATTATACGTATGTTACATATATCTCTAATTTGTGAGCATCTAGATTATATAAAATCGACCCTTGTTTCATTTAGAAGAATACGAGACACGTTGTTTATAGTAAATACTTTGTTTATTTCTATATACACTTCAACAAATGACGGCAGTAGAGATTATTTGCAGAGAGTGGGTTGCAGAATCCTTTGTCAATCTGTGTCGTGCTTCCGCCCGTCTGTCGGTTTTGCTTTCTTTCTCTCTCCTCTTTTTATTAGTACAACTTCGACCTATTAACCTTTTCTCGATATCTTGTTTATTGCACTTTTGCTTTTTTTTTTCTGATCCATGACAGATTGATGTCATGGATCTTGGTCGTTCTAATCCAGGGACTCCCCTTGGTCTCTTCCTGCTTGCCTGGACACAGTTATCCCGCACCTCTCTTTAACAGTCGTAGCACCCCATTCAGACACCCAACCTGGGTCATTTTCTCAAATTTTAGGCCGGCACCGAGTCTGACTGCCACAACCAGTGTCTGGCGGCTGCCGTTTGGTTGTGCTAGGCGATCAAAATATTCTTCAGCACACCTAGATACACTTAGATATTGACTTTAATGCCGACTTCGAAGATGTGAAGTAGCATGATGTGGCCAATACTCTTAGCAACCACAAACCATAACCCTGGCCGGAAAGTTTGTTTACATCACCCTAGCCGTGCATTCAAACATGGACCCATTCGGATTTTCATTTGCAGGGTTTTCGTAATGCCCTTGTTGTCGTAACTTTGATCGAAATATAGCATGAGTTGTACAGCATGTACGCATCTCCGAGTTTACTCGCAAAATAGTGTATAACTTTTAGACAGGATCGAAGGTTCCGTTCGGTTTTGGGATTTGTGCAGAACTGGTTGACTCGTAGATAGTCTGCAACAACAACAATTCATTTCTAGGGCGATAATTCTACCTTTCCAACCTATACTATTCTTTCCATTTGCTTTTCTTTGATTTGCATTTAATTACTTTACTTTTATTATTATTCACATTATACTTATCAATTATTTCAGACTTATTTCTTTATTGTTTTTTCTACGTTTTGTTTTTCTTTTTACTTGGTTCAAATAGAGAAACATATATCAATACTGTTAAATATACGACACACTATTTTTCTATAAAATACCGATGATTGATTCTGAAAACATAATTAACACAATACAATTATTGTATTGTAAATTTCTACCAAAACTTATAAATAAAAGAATTATATGCATTTGTATAATTGTATACATTTCATATCCTAATCCTAGTTATTCCATGATACGTAACAATAAATCATGACAAGGGAGATGGCGTGTATCTATCATAGAGTAATTATACGATATCTCACATTAAAATAAAATTAATGTTTTTTACAATACACATTTGAACAAAACTGTGGCTAAAAACCAATATATAACAAATAAATCCTATCAAAGGCATGATGTGTTACTTTTCGACCTACATAAAAAAGTTGTATGTGGTTTTACTCAATTTTAAAAATTTAATCGGTTTGTAAAACATATTGTACGTACCGTGACTTGAGAAAAAGAAAAATGGTTACGAATTGACACCTAAATATTTCATATTCCGGTATTGACTTAAATATAAAAATAAAAAAGCGTGTAGTAACCTATCCAATAAATGTCATGGTAAAATTTATTGAATAGGTGTCAAGAAACATTTTCTGTTATAACGTCGTTATCGAAACTTCAAGTATTTAGGTGTCAATTTGCGGCCACCATAAAATATAACCAACCCTATGCGTTCATTAATTTTTATAGGCTATTTATTTATATTGAAATAATATGAATGCTCTTTCTTAAATGAGCATATATAATATTCCGTTTATTTTCCATTAATTAATGTCATACCTTATGTTTTTATAGATTATTACATTATATAATGTTTTTTCACCGGAGTTAAGCAATGTTGAGACTGGTCACTACTAAAATGAACGTTGCGAATGTGGGAATTTGCATATAACTTCTACTTGGCATTGAATTAAAGCAATGCCGACTAAAGAATAGTGTGATTGGAAGTTGCGCACCCTCGCCACTCAATTATTTGCACAGTTATACTTACTGGGAGTATCCATTGTCTCTTGAGATTGAACGGAGGGATCAATCTCATCATTAATGGCATGCTGGTTAATCTTATTTAATGCTTCTCTTTGGGAAATACATGATAACAAATCTTTATAAAAATTCAAGTAATCTTTATCGATTATCTATTGCTATATATACTCCTGTTTTGGTTGCGCCACTACCAGTATGCTTCCTAAACTACGGTATTTTTTTATTTTTAATTTAACCGAAAACTTCGGACCAAAAACGTAGTCGTGGTTACTTAAAACGAAAGTATGTTAGTGCGATTTCTTAGAAACTCAACGAAATATCGCATTAGAAACGATCTACGAATTACACTATATATATATATATATATATATATATATATACATATATATATATATATACATAAATATATATGCATATATATGCATACATATATATATACATAAATATATATATACATATATATACATACATATATATACATAAATATATATACATATATATACATACATATATACACATATATATATACATTCATATATATACATAAATATATATATATATACATATATATACATACATATATTTATATACACATAAATATATATATACATATATATATACATACATATATATACGTACATATATATATATATATATATATATATATATATATATATATATATATATATATATATATATATATATATATATATATATTGGTGGATTCTATAATGATTTCCAGAGCCAAACAACGTCGCATTTTACAAGAGCCATGGCAGCCAAAAGCCGGAAGTTACGCACTAAAGTTTCGCCCTCATTTGCACTCATCAGTAAGACATATCCGAACCCCGGATCCAAAGCATGCGCCCCTTGCATGCGAGGCACGCACTCTGTCGACTGAGCAAACGCCCCCGCACACAAGATGTTCTATTACCTAATACAGACTAATGAAAATCACGGCGAGATCCGGGTGTAGAATGGACCTACTTCGTCTCCACAAGGGCCGCGGCTATCTAAACAGCTAATAACCCCAAGCGGATGTCTCACAAGTTAGAATTTTGCACTCAACACTACGATGCAATGTAGCAATGCTTACCTACCGAGGAATTCCTAATAGAATTTGAGAAATTATAGAATTATTTCTATAGCCAAACAACGTCGTTGACTACAAGATCTATGGCAGCCAACCAACCGGAAATCCAAAACTCGAGTTTCCCCATTATTTGGGTCGGCAATCAGACATATCTGAACCTGGGATGCCAGACGGGGTACTAGCGTTGAAGATGTAAAGATAAGAGATCGGTTTTAGATGAATTAAAATTAACCAGCCTCTTCTTTCCCCATTACACCACATGCTTATGATTAGAGGAGATCGAATCAGAGAGAAACTTGGCAATTTACAGCCAGTGTTGCATAGATGGTAGTGCCGTCAGCAGAAATGTCTGCAAATAATGTTAGGATGTGCTTTGGGAGATCCTTGTGTAAATCAGGATGATGGTGTGTCACAGGATAGACACATGAGGGACTCCAGCATTAATATTTGGAGCTTTTGATTTCTGCTCATCAACAACTCCTCTTCTGAATAAATCAGAGGAAAAGGATTTAATGATTGAGAAGACACTTCCAGCTATACTGTAGCTGGAGCTTTTGTGGAGTACACCTTTACCCCAAATTATATCAAAAGGCGTTTGATATGTCAAGTGCAATTACCCTAGGAAGGAAGCCTCAGTCGAGAGATTCGTTAATTCCATGTATATAAAAGGGTCATCACATCTATTGTAGATCTAGCAGAACTGAAACCATATTGTATGTTACTTAGTAAGTTTTATTTGGGGGGTCGTTACTTTATTTAGCACCGATTCCAGCAACTTATTCATTACGCACTAGAAACTAATAGGTGTCTTTCCGTTTTTTTTTTTACTTAACTTTTATAAAAGAATTGACCGTTACTTTTAATACTAGCCAGCACCTGGTACATCCTCTAATATGTTATATTTGTCATAATCACATTATTGTATTTACGACATATAAAGATATTGGCATGCGAGTGTGAATGCACAAAGTTCTGTAACGGTAAAAACTTACTATACGAAAACCAGCACACAGTTTAGCTATAAACCATTTATAAGTATAAGTTCTAAACGAGAAACGTAATGTTTTTTATATCTTGTGTTATGCGTATGCGTCTTTGACTTATTTTAGACCAGATCTTCCGATTTATATTGATCTCATTGCAACCCCTGGGCTCCTCAATTTTCAGATCGTTCGCATTGAACTGTCAAATTCGTTAACCTTCCGGGAATCTCCAACGAGCGTTTCACTATATCCTTGGGCCAATGATGGCTGCTCATTTCAATGGCTCCTGTTTGTCTAAGAAACTGTGAATTCACTAAAAAGAAAAAAAACAAAGTAAATGTAAAAAGCAAACCTCACAAAAATGGATATAATAAAGTATTCAATGCATGAGAACTAGTAAAACTCTTCCAACTCTCAAAATAGTAGTATTACGAGCATGCAAGTGTTATTTCTTGAATTCAAATTCTTATAAGTAAGTATGGTTAAATAATAGTAAACCAAATGAACACATGTTCTATTATTAGCATATTCATAAGCTACATGCAGCTATGTTTGTACTCTTTAAGCAGACACTGATCTGCCCAGGATTGCGGTATTCTTACGGGGTTTGGTGCATCAATAGTATCATGACATACACTCACGTGAATTCACTTAAATAATACATGTATGGCAAAAATAGTAATATAGTGAAATAAAGTGAATAGATATAACATAGCATTAATAAAATTGTGGTATAGAAACAATGACAAAAATCTTGATATCGTTTTGCAAAGAGATATTTAAGTGAACAAGATCAATATACTATAACAAGGAGCATGCACATACCTACAGTAAACTATATAGCCAATCTAAAATTCTACGGTCTTAGTTTTAGTATTTGTACTCTCCAATATCTTCTCCTATATAATTTTCTAGTCTTTTTAATGTTCTTTCTAAGTTAAAGAGCTCGTGCATTTATTGTGGAACGACTTCATAATGTTTATCTATAGTATACAATGCGCGGTTTAATCTAATGACAACATGACAACTCTATTATAGAGCAAGTAGCATGCTGAGAACTTTGTTGTTGTTTTTGCGCTCACATAAATTATAATAGTCACTAGCATCTGATTGAAGTAACTGTCCCATGACTGTTCGTCGTTCTCTATCTTCTTTGCTAAAACATCATGCACTGTTCTATGGGACCTTTCTAGTTTACCATTACTCATGTTAATAGAACAATATAATTAAGTGATGTATGCTGAGCTCCTTTAATAAATTATTATATCTTTAGTTATGTTAGGTGTATATTAAGAACTGAAGTGGCGCTTCGAATCTGGAAATAAATTCGTCAAATAACGTATGAGCCATTGTTTATTAAAAATTATTAGCGACCACAAATGCTTCCGTCTATTCAGTGCACATAATTTAAATGTAACTATCTACTGGTTACATGAAAGTGCTTTTGAAAAGGGTCCGGAGACATCTAACGCCAGTGTGGCGAAAGAAAAAAGAAGCAAATCGCACTTCTTCATGTTGGCATTGTTTCTTCCTAAACTTTCTGATTGCTCAAGTGGTGTAAGGACTCATACATGCATTAAGATGAACTCTCTCGATTTGTATTATAAACTGAGATTTAAGACTGTGTACTTTCTTAATTCGTTATCTTGCCGATATATTCTACGACGGTTGATCTTTAAAATTGTTTTTTTTTTCGTCTGTTCATCTCAATGTAAGTGCTTTTTTTTGTGGCTCTTTAAGGTCACAAGAACTTGATGACAAAGGATTTGAATTCACCAAGGTGATACCCACCAAAAAAAGTAAAACAACCGATTCGAATACAACAACTGTGTGAGAGAAAACCTTAGTGAATAAGGATTGGTGACTACTGCAAAGCTGAATTTAAAATAGTTCATAGCCTACGAAATTTTTGAGCGTCAAGGATTCAAATTCACATGAGGAAAACGCAGATTAACTTAAACTTAAAAAAAAAATTCAACTAACGGACTAAGGGAAGACAAATAGTATTAATATCTGCGCACCAAAGCTATCGGATTAATGACAGACCAATTCTTTTGTTCGTAACTAATTAGGAAAAAGGCTGTTTTTGTTGGGCACCGAAAAATATGCCTAAAGTTATGCGCAAAATCTATCACTTAAAGATTAATTGACTGGAAAATTATAAGCTTGTTTTGCTAAAATTATCTTTTTTTTCTTTCAGGGAAAACAATGACTTATTTCACTGTGCAGGGTTAAACAGTAATTACACCATATTAAAGCGTTTTCTTTCTTAAGTAAAAAACTTCAATCATAAAGAAAAAAAGTGGCCTACAGGATGGAGGAATTTCAAGAAGTATTCTTGAGGATGTTCCAACAACAACAACAACAACAACAGAAAATGGAGAAAAGGATGCCATTATATACAACAAAAATTACAGAAACAATAGACGCGACACTAACAAGCACTGAATAAACAAGAAATACTATACTAGAAAAACCTGCAGAAATTATAATTCAGCAACAAAAAATACAAGAATATCAGGACTTACTTCTTAAAAGCTTTCCAATAAACCGGACCGCGATACAACGTTTTTTGCAAAATACGATTTGGGACACTAAAGGTCTGTGTACTTTTATAAACTATGGAACACAGTAGATTTGTAAAATACATTCTTGCTAAAAAGACTATTGATCTGTAATTCCAGGAAAACGTTAAGTAACACGTAGAACTTTTCGAAATTTTAAGTCCAATTACATCGCTTTGCCATAAGAGATGGTTTTGCATTAATTTGGCTATGAGAAACAACGAAAGTTAGTTAATATCGCGTTAGTCGTTAACAACTCCTGCGACAATTTCGAGCTAGCTGCATTAACGCAGATGATTTCAAGTGCATAATTTTCCGCATGGTCTGGTGTCTGTAAAAATGTTGAGATCCATCTGAGAGTATTGTTAAAACTTTAAAAGGAATCTAATCTCACTTTAGAAAAAAAAACTTGCAGCAGATTGCCAAAGAGTTTTAAACATGCGAAGTGCCTCAGAAACATAGAGGAGTCGAGCGTAGCTTACGTCCGAGAAATAAAGTATACTTCTAAAAATGACGCATCACCCCCAATAAAGAGAAAAACAAATATGTTTAGTCTCTCTTTAAAAATAAAGGTTATTTACATAAAAGCAAAATAGAAATTGCAACCCAGAGGTTAAAATAGACATTTTAAGGGCAAGATAAATTACCCTCTAGGTAATGTAATCTATGTTTCTAACTGCATTGGAAAATATATGTCTATTACAATATAAAACGTGTAAAAAGTGTGGCAAACTTAGTATCAAAATGTTGCATTTTCAAAATAGAAATAAAATATTTTAAGACAGATAATATCAAGGGAAAAAGACCGACGAGCATGTGCATACATATATCATCGTTAAGATATTTTACAAAACCGACAAATTACAGTAAAATTCATGATCCGGTCAGTCAATTATAAATTCACGTATGTGGCGGAATCGTAAATATCGCATTCCAACGGAAAATAACTCTAAAGTAGGCACGACCAGGGACTTGGATTATATTCTGAAGTATTAGTGGAAGCATTTTTGCTTATAAATTTGAGGAAAATATTACACCATTGAATGCGTACGTTCTGGAAAGAAAACAACTTTAAATTTGTTTGGTTTAAATTCAATTACTACTTTTAAAAATTAGTATTTATCAGCCAACATCTTTAATTAGAAAATCAGAAATCTGAAGAAGGTCACAGAAACGAGAACATACGAAATTGTTTCAAAATAATTCACTTATAAGAAACAGTCTGTGATTTTTAAATGAATTACATACAGCAAATTAAAAAAAAGACTAATGTAAGAAGAAATCGTATGATTAGAAAATAGGTTAGAAAATAACGAAGTAACCATTAAAATTAAGATAAAATAAAAGGGTCACAAACAGGGTCGCACAAAAGAAATGTTTTCTTTTAAGGCAAACTAAAAATGGCTTGCACTCACACGGAAAAGAAAAACATATATCTACTCTTGCAGCAAGTAAGATTAACAGATATGAAGTTGGATCAAATGTATCAGCTTCTAAAGGCCAACCTTCGTGGATGAAAAAAGAAATACTAAAATAACCGAACCTGCGGAATGGAATTAGAATGCAATTGAGAAATTAATGAATGATATAACAAAGGACACGCCGACATTAAATTTAATTGTAAAGGAGTGACGATGTCAAGTATAAAATACAAGGTACAAGACGCTTCGAAACGCAACTGAAACAATAAAAAATCACTCAGATAACATTTGCTACACATTACTCGGAAAATGATCGACACCACTTTCAAAAGGTTCGATTGCTACTATCTGCTGCTTAAGAAGCGATGGTCAAGAAAAAGTGTACAAACCGCCAGATTATCGACCCAGAACAGAACTGATTTCACAAGAATTTAGCGGGGCAAACTCGCATAGGATAGGGTATTGTGGGGAATCGCCGACGCATTAAATTAACTTTTAAGAACTACATAAATTAACTCGGTGCTGTGTGTGTACTGTCGTTGTCCGCTAGTTTGACGGTTGCTCTTGTTATATGTTGTTATTTGTTTCAATATATATTACTTAGTCTAACTCATCTCCAGTTCGTGTTTTTTTTTAACTTTTCAGTGTGACAATAGCAAGGAATTTATTTATCTTTGTATTCGTTTACGACCTTAAATAAACCAGGCCATAAATATTTTCTTTAATAGCGTTAAACGTTTTTCCACTCCCATGTGACTATTATCGTTGTGATATTGGGCTAACATCCATTGTTCTAAGATGTAACGGTAAATACAATAAGACTAATGGTTCGTAATCGGGCTGGGTAAAATAATATCCTATGTTGACTCATAACATATTTTTCCTACGTTTTTGACGCCTTACCGTTTTTCATCTGCATCTCTCTCAATTTCCTTATCAGCTTCCTGTTCTCTAATTTAATCATACCTGATAACGTATGGCGTCCGTGTTTTACCGATAACACCACCGCGTTCTTATATGATGAAATTTTTTTGGGTTGAAGTGATTCAATTTTAATACACTAATTACAAAATTCTTACTGTCTATTTTAACAGGAAAATTGTCATTGTTTTCAATGAATTCATAGCGCGAGACAATAAAAACACGCATAACCATTCTCTTTACTATCCATGTACCGTATGGTGCAATTATAGCCAGCTCCAAAGCCGATGTCTGTATATTTCTTCTTTTTGTATAGGTAAGTTTAGTAAATATTCTAGTAGTATATGATTCGTATAAATAGTGAACGTTTCACTATGCAATTAGTGATTTAATCGATTTAGAGCATATGCTCCCTTTTACATCGTTGATCTGTGTAATACTTAGCTTAAGAGATAAAAAGTAAATAGCCTTTTCTTCCACTTTTATATACAGCTTACCATATACCATTTGTGACAGCCATGTCCTAATCGAATTATCGATGAATTTCATATAGAGTTTGTGACCATTTTCCTTGTCAGCATAAACCAGCATTATCATATTGGGGAGCTTCATTTTTAGGCTATCAAAGGCAAGCCAATATTTATCATCACATAGAAAACGACACACTAACGGTTCGGTGATAATGGATTTTCATTTATAAATCGCCGATATTATGAAATCATTCTGATCAAAGGCCTCACTTTTCTCACAGTGGTTGAAGTCGAAATCAAGTTTATAGATTTGACCTAATGCTAGTCTGACAGTATATCTCTATCACTAACTGTTAACTCCAGATACTGTAATACGTTTCTAAACAATTCGCACTAGGTGACCTTTAACCTGATATGCTGTTAATGTAAACTATCTAATTCCTTATCTATATATTCTAAATGATCTTCCATTGTATTAGAAAATATTAGAATATCATCCAAATACGGACATGACAATCTATTCTGTCCTTGTAAAACTATGGACATCAATTTCTGGAAGACGCCGGAGGCGTTCGCGAGTCCGGACGGCGTAACGGTAAATTGAAATAAGCCATGGTGACAAGTGAAGGGCGTTTTCACTTAATTGTCTTATTCATTTAAACCTGCCAGTACTCTGATGTTAAATCTTACTTCGATACGTATTTCGCTGAAAACGCGAGGCTAAAACACGGCCGATAACTGGCAATGCTCGGATATATTTCTTCGAGACTATTCAATGCTCTAAAGTAAAACGCTCACTAGCATCTTTCTTTCCCTCTAATACTATAAGGGAAACTCCACGGGCAGCTCGATCTTTCAATTATTTTTTCTCGCATCCTTTTGTCTTCCATTAGATCCATCATTTTATTGTGTTTTAGGGTGTTTGATGCACGCATTTTCTATGGAATCATGTTATCTGGTATCAATATCTATCTCTACAGTATTGGTTCTGCCCAAGGATTTCTCTGCCGTTACGAAGAGTTCACGATTTCATTTTAGCAACACATCGATCTCTAACTTTTTTATATTATCAATTTTGTTCAAATTTAAACCCGAGACCTTATTCATCCGTTTATCCGGCATGATAATCTCAGTAATTCTACCAGCCGTAGTAGAACTTGTTAATTAACAACCCCTTTTTAAAGTGATCGTATGAATTGTGTTATTCATTATGAGCAGCGGAAACTACTAGACCTGTTGCTTTTACCAGCGCACTGAAGTTCCACTACGATTGCTTACGAACCGGGTGCTTCTTAGCTCTATATCGTATTTCTATCCTTGCCCATTTCTAAAGCCCGCAAGCTCTGTGCATGCATGCAGATGATCGGGGTTCAAACGTCATTTTCCTTGCTAGAGAAACTATTGCTGAAATGTGAGTATCTTCCTCTAATGCTATGTATTAATCCCTTGTTACCCCTAAATGAAAATATAGTCTCCCAGCATTTTGCTTAAGCGAATAACCGCCTAGTATTATGATTTTTGTGTAGACCTTACCCACAAATAAGTTATGCTGGGTGATCTTGATCATGTGATACAATGGGGAAAGAGGTGGATTGTTACTTCTAATGTTTCTCTTTTTCCATCATCAGCTTTCATATCCAGATCTGGCAACAATTGAAATGAATAGCTCTCGTCTTGGGGACGCCTGTAGTTTTGACAAGCTTCTAGGCTTGAGCTTTACTCCTGATCTTAAATGGAACACGTACATCAAATCTGTTGCCAAGGCTGCTAGAAAAATGGCCGGATCCTTCTATAGATCCAGTAGATATCTCATTGCTGATGCAATTCTCTATCGATATAAGAGACAGCTACGTCCTAGGATAGGATACTGTGCCACATCTTAACAGGAAATGCTAGAAGGACGTGTCCTGCCTTGATAGAGTTCAAAATAGACTTCGTAGCCTCGTAGGAGATGCCCTTTTCTCTTCGCTGCAACCTCTATCTTACAGAAGAGATGTTGAGGGTTTGTCTCTGCTTTATCGTTATTTTCATAGAAAGTGTTCGACTGAGCTTCAATCTATGGTCCCCCCTCGCCAAACTTTCACAAGAAGCACTCGGCTAGCTGAAAACCCTATCAATAATTCCCCCAGCCTTTATCTGTGTCTAAAACTAAACGACGATTCCATGAACAAAGCTTAATTCTTTTAACTGCACGGCTGAGGAATTGTCTTTCGTTTTCCTGCTTTCCAGCTTACTACAATATGGCTGTCTTCAAGTTCAACATAAAAAAAAGTTCTTGATGAGCCGTTCCACTTATTTAAAAAATTAGCGAATTTCCATTACTAACGATTACTATATTGTCCAATCGACTACTGCACACTTTTAACCCTTATCCTCGAGTGGTCTGGACCTTGATAAGTGGTTATGCCTATGTAAGAAAAAAAAACTAGTTTCCTTAGCATATCCAGAAGGGATCTTCCACATTTAATTAGGACCCATTCGTTGTCCTTAAGTTTACGACTTCATCTAAGTTAATATCCCTGTCTAAATGAACACTGATTTATTAGATAAACTTCTACACCAATATTCATAAATGCTCTATGATATTTACCTTCTATTCTATTTGAAACGGAATTTGTTGCGCCCATGATACCTATTATGTGTATCAATATACTATTGTTCTGTTCCTTGGACGTCGTACTAACGGGGCGTTCCCGTGTCCCTGGATAGCTCACTTACAGTGTTTCTGTATATTCCTCTCTTCGCAGCAATAGTGACACCTAATGATCTGTTAGCTTCGCTCCTTCTCCCTAGATGTATATACTCGTCCTCAACCTTCTATTCGATTCACTCCTTTTCGTTTATTTTCGTATGGCCCCGACTTTAATTCGCTGTCTAATGTGAAAACTTCCATGGATTTGTCATAACGTCCATAGCTTTCCTCAACCCGTGTCTTCCATTTTACTTCTGCTATGGCTTTCGGGTAAATAGTTTGAAGATCCTGCCGTTCATCTTTTATTACAACTGTAGTTAACTTCTTATCTCTGAGGCCTATGATAAAGAATGCACGTACGTGTGTATTGATTTGCGCATTCACGACATCTGGTCAAATTATTCTCTGCGCATACACCCACATTTCTTCTACTTTTCTCTGCCTCACGTTTGCTAATCAAACTATATGCTGTTTAGGGTTTGCAGCAATAATATAGTAGTCTTCTACGGTTCAGTTTTAATCTAACCATGTTAAACATCCATTTTTTTAATATCAATCTCTTGTCCGGCCTGAACCATCGTTTTGATGAAATCTAAAGTACCTAAATCTACTAACCAAACTTTGTACTAACCGTCCTTTTATGTTCTGAAGGTCTTATATTCTTTAGAAGTGATTTAACCTCTAATTGTTTTGGATACTGATTCCACAGCGTCGTTAACGCTGGACACACCACGAACATATTCTCTGCTACATTATATATGTCCTTAATTTTTTTGCAATACCATTTTTTAACAGTATGCAAATAGTCTAAAAATGAGACACGATTTAAACAATTCTCAAAATCATTTTTTCACGAAACATAAAAATATCATTAGCTTCATCGAATTAACGTGCTTTTGTTTGCTTATTCATACATACACAGATACTTGTGGATACATATGTGATTTGTCTTTGTTTTTTGTATATATATTTTTTCAAAGCAGAACATTAAGATTAAAAAAATTGGATGACACCTACAACTCTCATTCTATTTTTATCCTATTTTTCTGGGCTTTTCAAAAGAGAATTCCTCCTTGTTTTTAGTAAATAAATAAATATATAAATAAATAAACTGGTTGTTTCGTTTCTGCTTAAAAATAGTAGCAGGCACTCAGAACGAAGTGTAATGTTTTAGTAAATGTATATATATATAATTTACTTTATGTAAAAATTGATATAATCAACAGACGTTGCTTTATAGACTAACATTTATTGTGTACAAAATCAGTATTGCGAGGCGTGTGAAGTTTCCTTCTGACGTTCCGCAGTGGGCTCCCAACTACATGAAGCAATCTAACTATTTGATTGGCAAATGGGCACTTTCACCGATTCTAGTGAAAATAAACATATAAAAAGTATGTGATCACTATTAAATACAGTCTACTAGTCATGATTAAATTCTTGGTGTGCAAATCAAATATTTAATGTAAATACTCAAACAATGTAATCGTTTAATTTTATAAGTGCAATGCGTTAATATGTTGATCGAATATTTTAAAATGTTACACGACCCATGTGTTTCGTTGTTTTCATCTCATAAATTGAGTTATATCTTGAAAGATTTGATGCATATCTGAATAACTAATACTTACATATGTATATTTGATATAGCTGATACCACTTCAAAACGCACTCTAAGTTGATATACGATGCCGAGTCGTATTAGCTCGGACAGGTTACTGGGTTTCCGGCTTAGAATCTTTCTAGATTTCCTATGCTGATAAATATTTAATCAACACCTTTCTGTATAGATACGCACACGGATTATATATATATATATATATATATATATATATGTATATATTTATATATATACATATATATATATATATATATATATATATATATATATATATATATAGTCTTCTTCATCCTTTAATCTTTAGTCTCAAATGTATTCGGCTTTTCCTGTTCCACATATTTCTGAATATTATTATATCACATGACTTTCAAAATGTGTGTGCATCAATGTGATTTAGTTACTTCCATATTATTTCATACGCTATTGTTTCAGAAAAATGACTAATTCAATATATGGAATATTTTTAGATTTTCTCTAAATATTCGTCAAACCACTAACAGTTTTAGTAACGATAAAATGTTTATCTTACTAAATAAAATGTTTATATATATATATATATATATATATATATATATATATATATATATGCATATATATGTGTATATATATTTGTATATATATATTTGTATATGTGTATATATATACATTTGTATATGTATATATATATATTTTTGTATATGTATATATATATTTGTATATATATATATATATTTGTATATATATATATATATATATATATATATTTCTATAAAGTAAAACAGGCTCCTTAAGTGTTGGACACACTATGGATACACACGATGGGTTGCTTGAGCGAGAAACTTTTGTGGCAGGAGGTACGCAATCTCCAACCACACACCTCCTGAGACCATATTGTAAAATACCAGTGGAAAGTGAAGTACAGGACGACTTGAAACAAATGCCGAGATAAGCGTAGAGCACAAACAGCGCCTACGATTACTAAATGCTCACCCATCTGGTAGTAACCAGGCTCAATGTTGCTTAACTTCGGTAATCTGATGAGAACATTTGAAAAAAATAATAATAATAATTTCAAACAGTATGGATTTAGAAATAAAAGTGATCTTTTTATCCAGATTATCGTTAATAAAATTTTGATGGGAAAAATTGTACAAGAAATAATACCCCCAAGGATTTCGGTATATTAATAGGAACCTCGGATTCTATATAGTTAACGGATCTCGTAGGGCATTTCCTATGAAAAATAATATATAATTTACCAATATACAAGAAAGGCTCTACAGAGATGACTCATTATTGTCCATCCAGGCCTAGAAAATGTAACAATACTATGAAAAAGATATACAGATTTTTCAAAAAATTGTGGCCTTATTATTAAATTCGACTCAAATAAAAATGTATTTCTTAGACATTTCCTTGAATCTATCTTCTGAACCTTTAAGCCCTTATCATCAGCCGTATTTAGACTTATTTTATGTGCACCCACAATCAAATAATCCAAAGTTAATAATTCTTTCTATAGTACCTTCAAAAGAATTTCAAATCGCTCAGCAGAGAAAAAGACTTTTGACCAAGTATCGATGTTTTACAACAATGCTTTAATTATCTCGGGAGCCAAATAATATATAGAATATTACAAAAAAAAGCCCTCTAGTGGGAATGTTATATTCAGTAATCACCCACAATATTACCATAAAAAAACTAATAATAACTAACAAGCAATATATTCCTAACAATAATAACTTATCACAGAGGACCCCGCACTTATACAATACCTAACCAATAATAATATAATAAAAATAGACGAAGAAAGCGTAGCAGACTTTATGTTTCAATCGCCCTTTAAGCTAAAATGTATACACATTGCTAAGAAATTATTTAGAATACTAGAAAACTAGTTCAAGTACCAACATATGTACAGCACACTATTAAAAAAAAAACTCTATGAATTATAACATACTCTCAAATGCCGAAACTATCCTTGACAATAATTAAAAAAAATAATATGAAAAATTAAAAAGCTCAGAACATACTCTATACTTTAGGTTTTAGAAATAAATGTAACTGCTAACATAAAGATGCATGTCCTCTATATAAGGCTTGCATACAAAAACACGTGGTATACACTTGCAGAGTGAAGCAATTGCTGATACATGACCGCAACCTAATTTACAGAACAAACAATGAATCTAAACAAACATTCCAGGCACATATATATTTAGTGTAGACTCCAACAACAAAAAAAACGACAACAACAACAACCAACAACACAACTCTGATAGAATTATTCCCATGTAAGCACGCGGAACATTAATCTGTATTGCCCTTGCACATCTCCTAATTTCATTAAACTCAAGATTCCAACATAATAAAGATGAATAAGCCATTAAACAATGAAGATACATTAAACACATTCAGCCAAAAAAGTGCAAAATAATAATAGTATTATAACTTTCCTTAAACATATAATAAATGACAAAAAGAGTAAGTCTTTTGATGTAAACACAAGTAAAAATTAAGTACATCCAACTTAAACTAACACAGATAATCCTTGACTCTTTACTGCAGAAAAACATAACTCCCACTATTTATTACTGTTTGCTCAATATACTTAATTCTATAATTACACATATTCTTTTTCGCTCCTAATGAACACTACGTTGGGCACTGTATCTGCACCATGCTACCTAGCACCGCCTCTACTCTTCTGATGACAAGCATTAGGCTTCGAATTGCCTTTGCATTAAGAGTCCCTTCTATCCCTCAAATAATGCTTGTATTCCATTATTGAATAAATTAACTTATCTATATCCACCAATATATAGTTTTGTGACTTCATTTCATACTCCTGTCGTTCTATTTTATAAGCTCCAATGATAATTGTTGAGCTTGGCATTATCCAGATAAGTCTCCCCTTGTGGAATTGAACTCTCTCTTTTCCTTTTACGCATTAATCTATTTATGTGTATATGTATATGTACTTGTATGTGTGTATATGTATATATGTACATATATGTATATATGTGTATATATGTATTCCTGTGTATGTATGGATGTATATATATATATGTTTGTATGTATATATATACATATATATATATATGTGTGTGCGTGTATGTATGTGTGTGTGCATTTATGTGTGTATACCTATTAGCACTTAATATTAGATCCATAGTACAATAATCTAATTTATATTATCTAAAACTTTCAGTGTCAAATCTGCCATATAACCTTGCTGTTGAGCTAATTTATAAATCCCCCTATTTAACCTTCGTTTATTTGTTTGTTTTGTATTCATTATTTTTACATTTTTAATTTTTTTAATTTTTCAAATATTTTATATTGTTTTATTTATTATTTTAATTTTTTTTAATTCTATGTAATTTTATTATATTTTATTTTATATTTAATTTTACCTAACATTTATTATTAGTATTATTATTATAAATATTAATATTATTACTATCCGTAGTAGTAGTAGTAGTAGTAGTCGGGTTAGGGTTAGGGTTAGGGTTAGGGTTAGCTAGCTTTAGTTGTAATTATGTTAGTATTAGTATTAAAATTATAATTATTTTTATCGTGATACTTATTATCGTTATTATTGATATCATTATTATTATTATTATTATTATTATTATTATTATTATCGTGTAACTTATTATATTATTATTATTAGCTTGTTATTATTAATATAATAATCATTATTATAATTTTGATTATTATTATCATTATCATTATTATTATATCAATTTAATGGAATTCATCTTGTTAAATATATTCAATGTGTTCGCAGATTAATCTGAATCCAAAATTTTGATTCTGAATTGATGTAAATACTATATATATATATATATATATATATATATATATATATATATATATATATATATATATATATATATGAACTTTACTTTATATATTTCCACTTTATACTAAATAGTAGATTTTCGCAGTGAAGATCTAGTGAGACAGTAAGTCACTCTATAAAGCCATGTTTGGGTCCACCAATCTATTGAGCAAATAGAACGACATGGCTATGTCTCTTTAAGTCAACAGAAGTGCTAATGACAGGGGCGTGCCAGGTTGCCATGGACACGTTAGTATTCTGTGTGGATTTGCATTAATACTGGAATGACACATAGTTCTCATCGATTAACTAGTGTGACATTTGCTTTTATTACTGGAAAACAAATATATTCATGTATGTGGAAGATTTTATACATGTTGTATTAACATAAATATATATATATATATATATATATATAAATATATATATATATGTATATAAGTGAAAGTGTCTGTCTGTATGTGTGTCTGTTTGTCTGTGTGTGTACATTTCTCTACGCAATAACTCTGCCAATTTTAAGTCTACAGACTCGAAATTTGAAATACAGAGTACTGAGATTTGGGAAAAACCAGGGGATCGGTTTCCGGCCAGAAATTTGGCTGTTAAGGAGTCAAAGTTCAACCTTTAAGAACTCTACCAAACTCATCCGACAATTTTGGGTCTAAACACAGGGAATCTTAGCTAAAGGTTCCTTGGACATGGATCTTACCTAATAAATGAATTTGAGCCCAAAAAAGTAAAATTAAGGAGGCCATAATAAGTGTCCAATTTAAAATAAATTGACCGTTTTTCTTTTACTCAGCACCCAACCTCCGGGCATTCATGCTAGTATATATATATATATATATATATATATATATATATATATATATATATATATATATATAATGGTTAGATTGTAAATGTGTAAAAGCCTGAATAAAGTGACCAATACTAATGTAGAGCAAAATATATTTTCTACAGTTTTTAATCTGCTTCATTTCATATGTTTCGACTACCAGAATCAAATTAACGATCCGCCAATAGCATCGTCAGATTTTATAGATTGAAATATTTATCATACGGAATAATAAATAAATATGTAAATATATATATATATATATATATATATATATATATATATACATGTATATATATGCAAATATATATATTAAAATCTATCGATCTATATATGTATATATATATATATATATATATATATATATATATATATATAAGAAATACCAATTAAAATATATATTTCAGGTCTTCTTGATTAAAAACAAGACACAGAAAGAGAAAATAAGAGATTGAGAGAGGGAGAAAAATGTTGACACAAGAATTCCTCTCAGAAGGAACATGAAAGTCTGTCAACAGACGGTATGGGATAAAATAACGCCGTATTAAAGATACGGCTTCTCATTATAGTCTAAAACATGTCCTAAATACTAATTAAAGGCATGCGTATGAAATGAAACAAAACTAAAACTAACATAAGAGATTAAAAAGAAGATATAAATAGAGAAATAATAAATCAAATAATGATAAATATTTTTTTTTAAATTAAAAATATAAAGATAAACTAATTTACTAAGGCAGTAAATCAGTGTACATATATATATATATATATATATATATATATATATATATATATATATATATACACGTAAATGAGTGCCTCGATTCTTGCATACGAGACCATATTAGAGAGAGAGAGACGGATGGTGACATTCATATTGGTGAGGGGAAGATACATTTATACAGATATTACAGAGGGTGCGGTAAGAGAATGCATTTATAACTTTTACAGTTCTGTGGAGTTTCCTTCTTTTAACATACATTAGATTGGAGAGAGATTGGTCAGTTCTTTAACCCCGGAGGGTACAGTCATTACTTAGATGGAGACGGGGACACATTTCTTAGATGAGGAGATATTACTTAGATGAGTTATACACAAAGTTCATTATAAAGATGAGTAGAAACAAGGGTAATATAAATGATTTCACATTACCTTCAATTTGGTAGAAAGACGACACGAAGACGGCAGTTACAATAATATGAGATGTTCTTTTATAATAGTTTCCTTTACAGTTAATAAAACTTAAATATTAAGGTACGTTTTTCTTTTCTTGTTATACTTTCATCTCGGCTTAATTTCCTCGGCGATGCTTGACTTACCGTGGCTGTTGACGTCATGTTCCGAAGAAAGCCGGGCGTGCGCTGAGTTACGTCCGGATGACTCTCTGCATAAGTATCTTCTTTTATTACGGGGAAACGCTGCGCAGCCTCATATATATCATTATCCCCGATAAAGAAAACATGAACTTCAGTCCTAATCGTTGTAAACAATTCCTTATATTTTTTTGTTTGTAAAGAGATTTATCAACGACAATTGCAGAATCTAAAATATTCACTGTCTTATGCGACACATTAGTAAAAAATTAAAATTACAATGAAAAATTTCTTCAAAATTTTCATTATATTTTTTATTTCACTATCGTTTCCACAGTGTTATTCAGACACCAGCAATAATACAGCCGTCAAATGATATACATTTGACACAACACAGAGTGATTCAAGGAAACTCTACAACCTGCTCCTCAGACACTCTTGAAAGGTGTTTACATTGAAAATATAAGATAAAATCTTTGAATGTTTATATTTTTTATCATTCTGTTAGAACACATTTTAGGAAATATGTCACTTAATCACCGGCAATCGCTGCATCATTTAGCGTTTCATAATAGTATTAATGTTATTTCAGGGATAATCAGTTGTCTAACATGAACTTATTTGGAGGATTTAAACAAAAGTATATTAAATAATGGCTCCCCATGAGTGTTTATCAAACAGCAAGTCATTTAATAACGAGAACAAAAAAAATATATATAACCCAAATTATCTCGTAACGATGTATGTAACCCACCTTCCGGTTTACGACATCCGGTTGCGCGTGCGCACATGACCTGCGCACTGAAATATTTACGTTATTATTTCGAAATTATTATTTATCATGGGAAGAGTCGGGTTTAAAATAACTTAGACGTAATACAGAAATGAAGGATGTAAAAAAAAGCAGACAATATTAACAATTGTTTATTTGGATAATTTAAACGCGAGAAAAATTCTAAGAACATGAGAAGAGTGGGGTTTAAAATAAACATAAAACAAGGGAACAATTGGAACGCTAACATATTAACGTTATTATTTCGAAATTATTATATAGCATGGGAAGAGTTGGGTTTTAAATAACTTAAACGTAATACACAAATGGACGATGTAAAAAAAACCCCAGATATATCAAAATTTGAATTTAACTATAATAAGTATTAGGGTATCTGTTCAGTGCACATTTACCTATAAGTATGGCCAACCACTTATAATTCAGTAACTGTGATTATTTTTCAAAAATACTCAATTATATTAAACAGAACGACTCATAGAAATCTATCTACATTCTTTTTTCATTTTAATATACTTTCATAGAAATGTTTCTGTTATATAAAAAAACAAAGTATTTTCTTTACGTCACAAGTGACACACTCATACATGAATTCCATAGCTAATATAACATACTGACACAACGGGTCACGGGTAGTCTAGTATATATATATATATATATATATATATATATATATATATATATATATATATATATATATATATATTAATTTTCGTCATTTAGTTCATAAATTAATTCATCATTTTTCACTAGGGAGATATCTATTGAATTAAAATTATGGTTGTTAATGATGTTTTCTTTTTTGAAATGTCACACCAATGAACGCTGCCATGATTAATCTGAAACTTCAATGCCCCTTAAATGTAAACAATGTCTACTACAATATAATAAACAAATATTCACCAAAGATAAGCCACTTTTAAGAATTACAAAGGATTATAGCTCATAAATTTAGGAAATATTTCAAGTTAAAAATTACATTGGATGTCATTATTAAGTAAACTGTATTACGTAAGTAATTCATAACTGTCTAAATATACTTAACACATACTGGATTTGGGTACATGAACAGATACACACACACCCACACACACACACAAACACACACACACACACACACACACACACACACACATATATATATATATATATATATATATATATATATATATATATATATATATATATATACGTACATACACTAACATGGGTGCCCGGCGTTGACTGGGTGTTTGGAGATGTGTGTTGAGCAAAAATCAAAGTTGTTGTAGGAAGGCAGGCTCCAACCCGTACCGCGAAGGATGAAAAGAATGGGAAAAATGTGACATCTTTGCTATTACTACCACCGCCAAACCGGAAGTCAAGTAGGTTTAAATTAAGGCTAGGCAATCGAAAAGAGGCGATGACTTTCGAAAATATCGGCGAAAAAAAGCAACCACTCCCTGTGGAAAAGTGCCCAGTTAAGTGTGAAGAACGTAATCTTTTTAGCCAATTTTTCTGTATTTGTCGTCTGAAGGGTCGAGCTTAAATATGATACTAATCTTGTGAAAATCCGTCGCCTCAGTCGAAAGTTTTTAGCAGACATGAACACATACATACATATATTTATACATTGGTAGATCAAATTTTCGATCCAACCCGATTAAAAAGCTCGCCCTATCTCTGAATACACTTTATGTAAAATTTCAAATGTTTAGACCAGAAAAATTATCTGAGTAAGTTGGTAAAGACCACAGAAATCAATTTTTGTAAACTTTAACGCCGATTATTGCCCCTTAGCACTTATTGTTTTAGGCTCAAATCAAGTTATTAAATTAGAGCCATGTCCAAGGAACCTATACCCAAAATTTTAATTGTTTATGCTGAAATCTGGCGGATGAGTGATGTAGAGTTCTCAAAGGTCTAATCGTTGAACATTGACCCCTCAACAGACATATTTCTGGCCGAAAATGAATTACAAAGATTTTCCCAAATCTCAATACCATATCAAAGTTCGAGTCTATAGACTAAAATTGACATAGTTATTTTGTAGAGAAATGTACACAGACAGACAGGCACCCAGACAGACAGACACAGAGACATTTCACTTTTATAGATATATAAATATATATACGTATATATCTATATATAAATATATATAATGTATATAATTATGTAAATGTGTATGTGTATATTAAAATTATATATATATATATATTTATATAAATATATATATATATATATATATATATGTATATGTACTTCATTTAGGTTTATATTGCTGTAGTTTTCGTACGACCCACTAGTAATATTGATAATTTTAGCACTTGTTCAAAGCATAAGTGTTCGCATTTTTTCTGACGTCGAATTAAAAGGCTAAATATATGTACGTTGACTAGTTTTATCTAGCAAAAATGTAATTGCCATTTTTGTCTCCCTATCATTCCCTTATTCATTCACTCACACTTTCTCTCTCTCCCCCCCTCTCTCTTTCTCTCTCTGTATCAATCAGAATCTAGCATGTAATAAATAACATTTATTCAAATCCTATTGATTTCCTGAATTAGCGCAGTATCTAAAACAAGTCAACGCTTATAGAATGCATAGTCTCCTTTCAATTTTATGTAAAACTAGCATGGGTGCCCGGCATTGCCAGGGTGTTTGGTAGTGTGTGTGGAAAAATGTGGTAGTAGGCAGGCAAGCTCAACCCCGTGTCGTGAAGGTGGAAAAGAAAGCGAAAGAAAATCTGGCATCTTAGCCGATGTCTCCATGACGCAACCGGAAGTAAAAGCGTTGAAATTACCCAAAGTCGCTCCAACTGTGATGATGACTTGCTTAAATTTTGGCCCAAAAAATTGACCCGTCCTTGTACAAAACGGTCGAGTTTAGGGTGAAGCAATTAATGTTTTTGGCCAAATTTTCGATATTTCTTGTCCGAGACGCCGATCTTCAAAATGATACCGATTTTTCAGGATCTGTACCTTCTGTTGAAAGTTTTTACGAGACATATATACGTAAATACATACATACAACAGACAGATGAAATTTATATAATAGACTAGCGAGGTGTACCCGGCGTAGCCAGGGTGTGTTTCGGGGTATGTGAAAAAAAAACGAAAATGTGGAAAAAACAGGTGCCCGTGAAAAAAAAACGAAGCCTTCACGACGCGCAGTTGGAAAATAGTAACGTATTAAAAAAAACAGGTGCGCGTTTTGATTGACGTGACAGCGATAGGTATTCAGCAGTAAGCATTTTGTGCGGGACAGTTTTGAATGAGGTGAATAAATCGGTTTGTTTGTTTTTAAAAACCCGCTCCCTGTTTATTAGGAGGAGCGAAATGAAAGCTACAGTCTGATATCACGAAGTCAACATTGAACAAACATTACTTAGCTCTCTTGAGACAACTGGCTTTCGGCCTGTGATTAGAGTCGAGTTTCGCTTTTTTATACCGAAAACCGAATGTAACGCGTGCCGATGCGGGAAATGTGGAATAATTAACGTTTGAAAGTCAATAAAATTAAATAGACAGGCGGGCTCCATGGATAAATCTGAGATATTACAATTTATAGATGATATAAAAAGTTTTAACAAGTGCTTTTCTGAAAGAAGCCTTTTGTGGACATCGAGGAAAAGCGTACATACATACATACATTTTCGCTTTTATATATATATATAGATTATAATTATTTATGTTTAACTCTTTTTTTCAGGTTGTCTCTGGGCCTTTACATTTCGTTACAACCGCGTAAATAGTAATTATTGCTACAATTATTTTAGGATACTGAAACTAAAAATTGCATTTCAATATAGTTCATTAACAACAATATTTTCAAACCAGAAAATATAAACAACCCTTAAACCTAACAGCCAGCCATGGTTCTCCCCTGAATGTGCTGCTGCCATCGCGCACAGAAATCACTTTTTCCATAGTTACCAACGTAATAGATGTACTGAGAATAAAGCTGCTTTCAGGACTGCCAGCAACCACTGTAAAAGAGTAATAACACATGCAAGAGAGGTATATTATCAGTCTGTTAAATAAAAAGTAGCTGAGCAGCGGCTTGGTTCCCACCAGTTCTGGCAAATAGCAAATACGATCTTGAACAGAAGCGTGCGTTCTATCCCAACTATCATCAATTGACCTGAGGTCATCTCGTCAGCATCAGACAAGGCCAGACTATTTTCCAAGAACTTTGCAGCTAATTCTACCCTATGCGACAATGACCATCAACTCCCTGTATTTTCTCCTGTGCGTAAGGTCACCAAGCTAATCAAGGCCCTTGATTCCAGTAAGCAACTGGCCCTGATGGCATTTCAATTATAGTGCTGAAAAAGCTCCAGCCAGAACTTGCCCACATACTTACAAAACTGTTTAAGCGTTGCCTTAATGAGAAGTGCTTTTCAAGACCCTGGAAAACCTCATCAGTATACCCTGTATTTAAGAAGTCAGCTGAAAAGTAATCTCCCTCTCAGTACAGACCAATAAGTCTCCTGTGCGTCATGGGTAAGTTGTTGGAATCCATATTAAATAAAGAAGTAGTCAACCACCTCAACAGAAGCAACCTTCTTAGTGACACGCAATATGGTTTCCGCTCTGCAAGATCTACAGCAGATGTGCTAACAGTTATATCACATAGCATTAGTGAATCTCTTGACAAAGGTTGCCTTTCCAGAGCAATTGCTCTTGACATATCGAAGGCCTTCGATAAGGTATGGTATAAGGGCCTCATTTACAAGATTTCCAGCTACGGTATAACTGGAAATGATTTCTCAATCATTAAATCATTTCTCTCCGATAGGTTCATAAGAGTAATGGTTGATGGGCAGAAATCAGAGGCCCATAGTATTAACGCTTGAGTCCCCCAGGGGTCCACCTGGGCCCAACTCTCTTTCTGACCTACATTAATAATCTCCCAAAACATATACTTAAATCATTCGTTGACATCTATGCTGATGACACGACCATCTATGGCTACACATCAAAGGCCGTAAATGACAAAGTTCTCTCTAATTCTCTCCTCTGATCTTGAGCGCGTGGTACAATTGGGGAAGAGGTGGCTGGTAACTTTTAATGCATCCAAAACAAAGTTTCTATCTTTACATGATCAACGCTCTGATCCCCATCTGGCATCAATCGAAATGGATGGCTCTCTTCTTGAGGAGGCTCCATGTTTTGACAAGCTTCTGGGTTTGACCTTTACTCATGATCTTAAATGGAACACACACATCAAATCTGTTGCCAGGGACGCTGGAAAAATAGTGGGACCCTTCTACCGCTCCAGAAGATATCTCACTACTGACACAATTCTCTATCTGTAAAAAAAGCTAAGCATGTCCAAGGATGGAGTACTGCTGCTACATCTGGGCAGGAGCTGCTAAAATCAGCCTATCCTGCGTTGACAGAGTACAAAATAGACTTCGTGGTTTAGAGGGGGATTCCATTTTCTCTTCTCTGCAACGTCTCTCCAACAGAAGAGGCGTTGCGAGTCTGTCTTTGTTTTATCGTTATTTGCATGGTAGGTGCTCGTCTGAGCTCAAATCCCTCGTCCCCGCCAATCTTTGACGAGAAACACCCGTCTGCCTGAAATTACTGTCAATAATTTTCCCCACTCTTTATCTGTGCCTAAATCCAAACGTAGATTCCATGAGCAAAGCGTCTTTCTTAGAACTGCACGCCAGTGGAACTCTCTGTCGCTTGCCTGTTTCTTACCTGACAACAACTTGGACGTCTTCAAGTCCAACATAAACAAACTCCTGACAAACCACCCCCTTTAGTAAGACACTCCATCAAAGCCCCCAATACTAATTATTACTACAATACGATTTCATTGATTACTGTACACGCAATAACCTTTATCCCTGCGTGGCCTTCGGGCCTTGATAATTGGTGCCCCCATGTAAAAAAAATGATGGTCACGATGTATAAAAGTAATAAAGAAAATAGCAGAGTTTAAGAATAGTCTAATAATTTACCAAAAAAAAGATACTTTCAACTGGTAAATTCTCCAGTATACAAATGATAAAAATCAGGTTATCCTCGACGGACACAGCGTGAACTTTACAGTCAATATGAGAGCAGTAAATGTGAGAATAAAAATAATAAGAATAACCAATGCTGATTCCAAAAATCTTAAACGCAATAGTAATTTCTAAAAGCTATAACTACTGCGGCGCTCGGAGTTTATTACAATTCGGCATGAATTTAATCAAGGAACAAAACAACATGTAATACTGGGCAACTGAGGAAACAGAGATAAAATAATTACAACTAACGCGAAGTCTTAAATGTTACCGAAAACACGTGTTGGCTTAATAATCTGATTCTAGATTGTGTTTTCAACACAAAGAATACTTTTTTCGAATATAATCTTCGAGATAGTGCATATGATATCACAGTAGTTATCTAACGCAGGATAAATTTAGTCGTTTCCAAAATAGTAAATGGTTTAATAAAAGTAAAGTATATCAACTTAGCAAGAACACACCCATGAGTTTTTAAAGCGAAATGATGTGTGTTCTGAGTACACGCACATTGTTGAAAGCTGATTTCAAGAAGGAATTGATTGGATATACTTAGTTCGACATCTGGATATTATATTTTTTGTCATTTTGCTATATAATTTTTACTTAATTTATATGATTTTACTTTATTAGTGCTCGTGCGAAAGCGCAGGACACAAACTGTTTTAATCAATAATAATAATAATAATAATAATAATAATAATAATAATAATAATAATAATAATAATAGAATAACAATAACAAAGTATTTCGTTAGCGAGGACTACTATTGAGCGTAACCAGTTATACAGTCCTTTTGAAATTTTCATATCTATTTTTTTTCGTTATATACTGAATATTTTGGATGAAACCTATATGAAATATGTTCCTTATTAAATTGTAAAGATTTTCTATTCTGAAAGAAGTTTTTAAACAAATTAATCTAAAAAAGTTAGTTTAAAGTTTTTGTTCAAAAATTCAGATTGTCTTATTATTCAGACATGTATGACAAAGAGAGAGTTGCAAAAGGAGTTGTGATATGAGGAAAATTACAAACTGAAACAGAGAGAATGTTGAGACCTGTAATAATACAAAAAGGGTGTTGCAAAAATGAGTTGTGGTATGAGGAGGAATACCATCTGAAATACAGAGTAGGAGAGTTTTTATAAATACATACAAAATATCATTCATCTTTTTTTAAATCCCAATAAATAAATTAAATAAAATATAATCTAAAAAGATAGGATACAAGTTAGAAAAGCATTTCATCCAAGGCATGAACATTGTTAAACAAAATGGCAGCCAAACAAAATGTATTTACTATAGGTTTTAAAAATAAAGGTACAAGATTCAATTTGAAATTTATTTATCTTCAAAGTGCACTTTTCTACATTTTACCCAGTAAGGTATTACATTTGCATACCTTTTATTTTGATAGAGTGAGGGATTATCTGCTAAAATAACAAAGTATTTATTTGTGTATGTATTGTAGTTTATGCATATTTATATGTAAAATAATTTTTCAGTCAATTTGTTATGTACTTACAATAAACATTTTCCAAACTGTTGCTGTGTAAGAAAAAAAACGTAGAAATAATTACAATGAAAAAATAGTTGTTTAGATCATTTTATTTCAACATATATGGCTGTTATTCGCCAATCTACGATTTTGTCTTCTTATGTTAGTTATAGATAAATGGTTCAAATGTATTAATTAATTAAGTTTTTTTTTTGAATGAGGGGGACGAAAAAGTCATTGTTTATATTTTCTCGTAAGTGTATTTGTATTCTCCAGGGAAAATAGGACCAAGGAGTCATTAATCATTGGTCAATAAATTTAATAACGCACTAAAACTGTCACTGGGACAAAGCTATAAAATCAACACTTAATGTAAGCAATTAATAACGTAATGAAAAATTGGTGCATTAATCCAAAGTTTATTTTTACCATTTAGTGATTATTTTTCTGTATTTTTCAGCATTCACAGTTTAAACAGAAACCGAAATAATTAACATTTGGTTTATTTAAATTTGATAATTGTAAGGAAATAATATAATGAATCATTCTTGTTTTATCCGTATTGAAATCTCAAGTCTATATATTATAGAAACATCATTTTTACAAGATACAAAAAGTATGCTCACAGATTTATCCTGTTAAACACAGTTTTAATGTACTTGCGTTATATAATTAGTCAGCCCGGTCTGTAAAAAGTATCAGCATATTGAAATACTTAAGCATACTATTGCTAAATAAATAAATAAGGGTATATTTTATTTAAAATATGTTAAGTAAACAGTACAGTATATGAACACATTATGTTAAGATGTATGCCTTTACACGTTAGATTATTTGTCTGTTTAAAAGAGAAACGTATTCTAACGTTTTTTTTTACTATCGAACAAAATTTAAACTTTGATAATGACTGCGTTTAGAAAGCGAAAAAAGTTCTTCGTTCAGATTTGGTTCTTTATTTGATAAAAGATCATTTTCATCAGAGATGAATTTACTGAGAAGCGAGTCCTTTCATTCCTTCACAGGTGGATCACAATGTAGCTAATTAAATCACATCAATTTTGTGAGCAACTTTTTTCATTGGTTAATTCTGGGGTCATCCACGCAAGTCTGTTAATTGTGATCGGCACATCAGTTTGAACTTTGGTAATTGTCTGCTAATAAAAGGGAAGCAATTTTCAGTGTTAGGCGAGGTCGACCATCCAATCATGTGTCGGATTTGATCAGGATCTAATAAAATCACCCAAGTGGATTCGATTCTAAAGAATCCGCATGATTAATCGTACTTAATGACTATTTTAAAATTTTTATTTTTCTTAAATTCAATTTTTGGTTTTGATTCATTTAAATGCCCTTTCTTCGGAGAAACCTTCCTTTTCTCCGTTAATCACGTTCCACTTCTCGTTATACCCTTACTCGTATAGTGGTGTACATAACAGAATCACGAAGAAAATGTAGTACACAATGTGTAGACCAATATACACATGATATTCAAGACGCGTGATATCGTGAGCTCCATTTTTTCGTTTATTTTTTTATATTATTAGACAAAAATTATAATATGTGTAATATATCTGCATCCTAGTTGTCTTTATAATCTGAATTAACAATCGAAGGTTTTAATTTGGGAAGGTATATATATATATATATATATATATATATATATATATATATATATGTGTGTGTGTGTGTGTGTGTATGTATATATGTATATATAGTGTGGTCGCTAGAAAAGGGGGCCATTTGAAGGTCAGCTTAGATCATGAATTAAATGCGTGATTCCTATTTTGTACTCTTCAAAACTCCACACGTACTTGGATTTCAAGGTTAAGACGGTGCAGTGAAGTGAACGGACGACATTTTGGGTATCTATGAGTATAATATACATTGGAAGACGTGCGCTCTCAATCTTTGTTAGGACATGCATCTAGAAGAAGGAAAACACTGACGTAAGAACGTTTGGTCCACTGTATGCATTGTATTCTGGCAGCCAATTCTACGACAAAGATCAGCAGTAAAATTAAAAGGCGTGACTGGTTCTACACAAAGCTTTACCACTATAAATAAATCATCTTTCTAGATTTCCGAACAACTCAACAAGTTTTTGTTGAGAAACACCATGTCAAAATCGACGGGAAGAGCCCATATATATATATATATATATATATATATATATATATATATATATATATATATATATATATATAGTAATTTATAAAATATATATGGCGATTCAGCTACACTGAATATTCTGCGTTTCATCCACTAGAGGATTCCTCAGGATTAGGCGCATAAGCCTGAGGAATCCTATAGGGGATGAAACGCAGAATATTCAGTGTAGCTTAATCGCCATATATATTTTATAAATTACTAACTAGCTCTACCTACGTATTGAGCACTTTTGAAGTAAATACTTAAAGTTTACGCATAAATCTATACTTTCGTATGTTAGGTTTATGTGAGTAAATGAAGTAGTTATATATATATATATATATATATGTGTGTGTGTGTGTGTGTGTGTGTATGTATGTATGTATGTGTGTGTGTGTCGGTGTGTGTGTAAAATAATTAAATAAAATCATGTAGCATTAGAAAAACACGAAAGTTTCGTCTCCATTTTCGGGGAATTCTGCAGGATGAAAAATGATTGAGGAATATTATCTTTAAAACATTATGAGCAAAAAGATGTATGTGTTTTTTTGTTTTGTTTGTTAAGGCGATCATTTATCACAAACTCCCCAGAAATGAGGACGGAACTATTATATGTTACTTTTCTTTTTTCCATAACATCATATTTCGTTCTTTATGCATACATATCTATTATAAGGTAAAAATTCTAATGTTTTGCTTGATTTCTAAAACTGTTCATAGCATGTGTAAATAGATAAAAACAAAAATGTTATTGATTTTGTATTTTACGTTGACATTTTACAAGTCGTTTTTTCCTTCATGTTTTTCAGTTATTTTCCTTACATTTCTGTATAATACTTTTTTAAATAATTCTTATACGAACAGAGCAATATAAGAAAAACATCATGTTCATTCTGAGTATCGCAAAATATATTGTATTTTTCTTGCAAATTGTAATCGTTTTTAAACCAAACAAAAATATGGACTGCTAATGTAAAAACCACATAAAACAAAAATAGATATCAAGATTAATTTACATATTTTTAAAAATAGTTTGTTTATCCGAGTTGTGCGCGGTTTAAACGATCGAAAGAAGTTTAGAACTTTATAAAGAGATGTACGTTTTATATCCCAAATTCTATATTTACGATTATTTTATTTGCATTCTTATTGCAAGTTGGAACTATTAAAAAAACAATATGATATATATTCTGTAATTGACAAGTACAAAATGACAAAAAGCATCAGAAGCTACTTTTCTATGTATTTACATTTGTGTTTTATAATTGAAACGATTTTTAAATCGTTTTATTGGATTAGATTCCGTAATTATCAGTTAATGTCATTACATATTTTTGCATATGTTTATCAATATTTTGAAAATTATTATATCTCGTAATATATATATATATATATCCGACATACATATAATACATACATACATATATAATATAATATTAATATATAATTTATAATATATAATAATATGAAACATATAATAATATATAATATATGCATATGCAATAATATAAAATATGTAATATATATATATATATATATATGTATATATATATATATATATATATGTATAATCTTATATATAATAAAGGAGGCACAATTTGTCCCCTCTGAATAAAAATGCCGTAGGTTTGCACCAACAGATGTCACATAAAACATTATTCTATTTACCGTATATAACTATTGGACTCAATTGCAGACACATTATGCCGTTTATCAAACGATACATTTCTTCCTAAAAGGGTCGTCTCCATCATCGTCCTAACGTATGCGTTTATATGTTTCCTCCTTTCCTTGGTCTACTCCATCATTAGCTAACTTTTGAATTCATACACATCGCCTACTTTAAACGCTTTAAGCTTACGCAAATACTGATTCTCCACTCTTCCCATCCCGTGAAATTTCATTGGTTGAGAACTACATATCTTACATGAAAGGGGTTCTCTTTCTCACGTAATAAGAAGACATAAATGAAAAGTGAAATTATATAAGAATAAAGCTAGAATTGAACCCCGTAGCCAAGTATTAAACTAATAGATAATAGATGTTAGAAATTCAGTCCATTGTTTATTCTGTTAGAAACAGTTAAATATTATTTATGTCGGAAAAAGCCTCGATTGTCCATTCTTTGGAAATATGGATGATAGATATGGAAGGCACAATGCGATTTAAAATATATTGTTTAAAAATAGGTTCAAAATTGGAATTGAGAATTATTTTTTTTTTGCCCAAAATGTGTTGGACGGGCACGTGTAGAAAACGTGATATATGCACGTTGGTAAACACACTTCTGTCGTCATAAACAAAGAAGATTTCTCAATATACGATAGAATACAATGGAAAAGGTAAATGTGTCTTTATCATCATCTTGTAACGAACTTTGCACAACCCTTCCAAATATGTTGTGTCTTCCCCACGATCATCATAAGTGAAGTATCTGCTCCTCTCTATATGTATATGAGAAGTGTTGCATCTCCCAGCCGTATTTATATATGTTAACAGGAATTATTCCAGTCTGTATAAATGTCCCCCTCCATATTTATCATCACAATCGTCATGGCGTTAAAAAAACGGTTATAATTGTCTTCTCTTCCTCATTATCATCGTCATCTGTTCTGATTACGCGTTATCCATGCGCTGTTAATGTGTCTCCAATATGTACCTCTATGTAACACATATTCAGTCATTCCGAAATGAAAGAATCATTACTCAAAAACCAACATTCCAGAAATTACAATACACATGGCTTCCCTGAGTAAAATCATTACATATTAACTACCTCGATTACAAACTTCGGAAGCTCAAAAAAATGTTTTTGATTCCCACTTCATTTTACTTATTACCTGCACTATCGTTCCACAGTTTAAATAGTATAGTATTTTACTTACCTTTTTAACGATGTCTTCTATTTATTATTGTAGTGTAATACGGAACGCTTATTCTATTTTATTCAGTAATAAAAATATTTTTTACAATTAACGGTACGAGTTCGTTTTTTTTTTTACTTTTGATTTAGCCTTACATAACAAAAAGTATGTTTCGAAATAAATGTTACAAAAGTCAAGAATGACTTTATTAAATGAATCACCAAAATCACCATTCGCAAATACATTGAGTAACACAGAGTCAACACATATTTTACGTCTTGTTCTGTTTTGCTTTTGTTTTACGGCATATCAATCCTTTTTCGTGTTATTTAATGCCGAATCGAGTAATTTTGTAACATTTATACATCTTCACGTTGTTTACATAGTTATTATTTATGTTTTGTCTGTTTTATTTTGCTT
The DNA here is from genome assembly GCF_053919585.1 of Euprymna scolopes. Classification (NCBI taxonomy): domain Eukaryota; kingdom Metazoa; phylum Mollusca; class Cephalopoda; order Sepiida; family Sepiolidae; genus Euprymna; species Euprymna scolopes. The sequence continues at coordinate 157,525,456 of NC_136486.1, read as the reverse complement.
TTTTTACAGGCATTCATCATCTTCTAATGCCCACTGACAGGGCATACATATTTAAATACTATAAGAAATGGACACAACAATTTTTTAATATGAAATAAAACACTTTGCATCATTACTTACGATTGAATTTATTTAAAGAAATATGTATTTCCTTATTAAAAGATTTTCAGTATATTTATTTAACTGAAGAAATATTTATTGTTCATACATATATTTTTTCCATTATTTTTATTACATCGTTATGTGAAGTTTCAGAATAGTTAACCCTCCCTACCCATATTAAGAATGGCTTTCGGCATGATTCTTACAATAGCGGTATCAAAGTTTTTTTTAATTTTTTTATTTTAAAACAAATTATTAAAAAAATATACAAGACCATTAAACATTTTTTTCATTAAATCGCTATTTAGGTGAAGGTTCAAAATAGTTAACCCTTCTCCCCATACCCGTTTTTTATGCAGTAAAATACTGTTTCAATAATTATGGTTTAAATAAGTATTTATTCGTTATTTAAAGATTTACAGTATAATTTATTTAACTGAAAAAATATTTATTGTTCATACATATATGTTTCCCTTATTTTTATGACATTGTTAGGTAAAGTTTCAGAATAGTTAACCCCCCTTCCCATATTAAGAATGACTTTCAGCATGATTCTTACAATACTGTTATCAAAGTTTATTGATTTTTCTTATTTAACAAAAAATATAAAAAAGATACAAGAACATTTTAAAAATTTTTCTCATTTAATGGTTATTTAGGTGAAGGTTTAGAATAGTCAAACCCTGTCCCCTTATTAAGAATGGCATTTTTATTATTTCAACATGGTGCTTACATTTCTCTTAATATAAAAAAAGATACAAGAAAATGTTAAGCTTTTTTTTAAATTAAAATGTTAGATCAAAGTTCGAAATAACTTACGTTATAGCCAATTAGCAAGCTGTATTAAAATGTTTTAGCATTTGATACCTAATAAGGTTTTCGCTTCAATTGTCACAAGCAGACGATATCGATTCAAAGGAGGTAATTCATCAACAATTGTTTTAGCCGAATTTTACGGTAAGGTGTAGTGGACTGGTCGATATATTATACATATCCCCCAGTTTGTATTTATTTGCTTCCCCACTGAGCAAATTAGGCGCAAGACCGTTTTTTAATGTGGAGAGAGAGGGAGGGGGAGGGAAATGGGGACCAGCTCCCGATGGGTGGGAAATGGGAGTTGGATAGGAACTGTTGGTATGAAGGGGTGTCCCTACATTGACCAAGGTAGATATGTGGGATTACCCCCACATATGGTCTTTGCTTGCAGTATCTGTCGGAAAAGATACTACACTTTGATCTTGTCGCCTGGGCCGCAAAGGGCGATGGCCAGTGTATATACATGCCCCCCAGTTATTCATTTGATAAAAGCAATATTTAATGAGCATGGCTCTTCTTGCCAGGCAATGGGTTTACCTGAACCAACAGGTGATCCTGCAATAGATAATATGACTCGAAATACAAACGGGCCTAATGTTGACTTGTTAAACAATGAAAAATTCGAGGTCTTTAATACTATAATCAAGGCTGTCATGGCAACTGAAAAAGAAACCCCACACAACAATTGCTTCTATTTAAATGCCCCAGCCGGATCAGGAAAAACCTTTTTATTGAACATGTTATGTGATTACTTCACCTCCAGCAGTACTGTAACCACCACTGCGGCATTGCTGCAATGCTACTAACTTCAGGGAAAACACTCCACAGTATATTCAAACTACCTATACCTCTGACAGAAACCAGTGTCTGTAATGTTTCTCCTGTATCATAGCATGCTTCTTTTTTGAGAAAGGTAAAGGTATTCATCATAGACGAAGCCTCTATGGTACCTAATCATGCACTGCTTGCTATAAATAGATGTTTACAAGATATAATGGGTAACGATAAAATATTTGGTGGAAAATTTCTCATACTTGGAGGTGACTTCAGGCAAATTTTGCCAGTAGTGCCACATGGATCACCTACATTTATTATAGACACCTGTCTTAAAAGATGCCCATTGCGGCATCATTTCAGTCAATTACAACTAACACAAAACGTCAGAACTAACATAAATGAACAGGAGTTTTATAGATGGCTCCTTCATCTTGGTAATGGTACACTAACAAGCAGTCTTAATGACATTCCTGTAGATGCCATAGATTTTCCTGATGATTCGGTATGTAATGGTTCTCTAATCTCAGAAATATTGGATGGCAACCCATAAGAAATGGAAAATAGAATCATCATAACTCCAAAAAATACAGAATGTTTAACAGTAAATATAGAAATTCTAAATAATATTCCCGGATGCATAAATACATATTTAAGTACAGATTACATCTCTGATTATGATGCTGAACTTCAAAATTATCCTATCGAGTTCATAAATTCATTAACTCCATCTGGAATGTCACCTCACCGACTTAATGTGAAAATAGGGGCAATAGTAATGCGACTACGAAATTTATCCATAAATCAAGGACTTTGTAATTGAACTAGGATGAAAATAAAAGAATGTCATCAAAACAGCATCATTGCTATTTTAATTAATGGATTTAATAGAGGTTCCACAGTTATCATTCCAAGAATTAAGTTAAAACCAAGTGATACAAATGTTCCGTTTGCATTTCATCGGATACAGTTGCCAATGCGATTAGCATATTCACTTACAATCAATAAAGCACAAGGCCAAACTTTTGATAAGGTTAGTATATATCTTCAACAACCTGTATTTTCTCATGGTCAACTGTATGTGGCATGTTCAAGAGCTCGGTCTGAGCACAGTGTGAAATTTAAGGTAATGCAACTGCATAGAAATGATAATCAGGGTAGAAAGCGCGGTGTAACATATATTAAGAATATTGTTTACCGTGAAGTGTTATAGAAAACAATTAGGAACAGCTATAGAATCTAAAAATTAAAAAGAAACAACTTTTGTACAGAAAATCCAAAGTGTTCTATTTATATTATCAGGAAGTTGTGATGCATTAATTGAAATCTCTATCAATAATTCGACTTAAAAAATATTTGTGAATTTCCAAATCTTCATTGAATAAAATTCAAAATAAATAGAAAAGTCTATTACATATGTAAATGTTAACGGTTGCTTATATAACTTCATTAAAAGCTATCAAAGTCAACCAAGAGTTGCTCAATATTCTGGCTTAATGGCTCATTTAGCAAGGAATGAAGATGGCGATTCTGGTGTACCAGTTATTCTACCATCTTCATTTACAGGAAGTCCTAGGAACCCTCAACAACTGTATCAAGATGCTATGACAGTTTTCTGTAAATATGGAAAGCCAGACCAATTCCTTAGCTATACATGTAATCCAAGATGTCCTGAAATATTAAACAACTTGGGGTTATCAGAACTTTCACAAAATCAACAATGGCACACAATTCTTTTTTAATTCACAGTCTGACTCCCCAGAACCTGCTGAGTGACCACTATTCTCACCCCAAGCAGCTGATCGACGTCCCTGTCACCGCCTCAATCATCACCAGCACTTCCTGACAATATCAACAGCATCAGTTACGATCGCATTGACCTTCAATAAAAGTTTAAACTAAAGTTCTTTCTTTGTGCTACTTGCTTCCATACGTTCATTTTTGTAATATAACAATAAAGAATTTCTTAGTGATGTGTTTTAAAAGATTTTTACTACCATGGAATTTCCACGGGTCCTGCTAGTTTACATTTATATCATATAAACATTTATGGGAAAAAAATTAGTGGGTGTATTGTTTATTTGCCGTGTTATTTTTATACAGAGAAATTGGAGATTCATATATTCCTTGCTGTTTACATCTATTGCATTTTTTTCGATTATTACTACGAATCCACGCGTTATTTAACGAAGAAAAAAGGGTAAATAGGAACATTCTTCCACATTCTTTACACCTTCGACCAATCCTTTAAAATTAACCCTTTTATAGGTTTTGCGAGGTTTTGTGAGATGCTGAAAAAACACACGTTTAAAATTCCGGCAAATAATACTTTGAAATATCTGAAGAAATGCGATTTTCAAAAAGATATTCCAATGTGAGGGTGCTGAAAGCGAAAATAACGTTTTAAATTCCGGAAAACAAGTAGTGGCTTCCCTGAGTAGTATCGTTGCATGTCAAATACCCCGATCACAAACTTCGGAATCTCAAAAGAAAAAAAAAAGAAAGAAAATTTGATTCGCACTTCATTTATATAATTACCAGTACTATTTCCGGTAATATCTTACTAACATCACTAGAAAAGAAATTAGCTTAATACAATCCTTTGTAAAAAAATATGATAACCTTTCTAAAAAGAAAAAAATTAAGACGTCAACACCGGCGCGGCTAATGGAATAAAATACATCCTTTTGTTCTAAAGTTTATTCGAATTACAATTCTGACACAATTATTCCCAACATTTGTTAGATACACCTGTGGATGCTTGGAGGATAACAGCGTTTGGAATGTTAGTAAAATGACATTAAAAAAATAACCCTACATATTCAAACATTGAATACTTAAATCAAAATGACGGTGTTTGAATTTTTCATTTAATAATACTCTGATATAAGTCGATCTTTAATTTGTGTATGGTATCGTGTATTTCGTTACAATATAAAATAAATAAAATAAAGACGATGGCGATGTCTATGCTGTCCTTTCTGCATGTAGAAACTGTTCGTAACGATTCGGTATATATGTATTGTATTATTTGTAATTTCGTTACTGTTACAACTATCTTTTAATACGCTTATTGTTACATGAAAAAAAACATTTAGCGAACATTCTGAATGAAACAGAAATATTAGCTAAAAACGTTCTAATCCAATAAACTTTGTCATTAACGTTTTTTTTTTCATATTTGATTAATTTCATTAAAAAATAAAATTCAATTTATTACTACAAAGCATTGCACGTAATGACGCTGAAAGTTCTCAAATCCGAAGTCCTTGATTATAAATTAATCTTCTGTGTTAAAGCTATTAATGTAAACAAAATTAATTGAATGGTCACATCAATTTTAAAGCTTTTTGGGGAGTATGCTTGAGTAATTAAATTCGTTTAATATATATCAGTATATAAAGTTACAAGGTTATATATATTTTGTAAAAACACATTATTTCTTCCTTCATCTAAAATACATGTTTGTCTGTGTTTACCTGTATGTTTAAGTTATTTCCCTGTGGACATCAAAACGGATGTACTGATATAAAAAAAAATCACACACATGTACTATGTCTGGTAATGGTTTTTAATTGTTTTATTTACTGTTATTTTACCTTAAACAGTGCATAGTGCTACTAGGGGCTACTGTTTTAGACCATATTTGCAGTGCTACAATATAGAGAGCTAAGTGGGGAGATGTGTGTTGATAGTACACAGTCCTGCATGTCAGTACTGTCATGGAAGCAGGAGCCTAGGAGAGAATTCCAAAAGCTAGCAGTTCAAGGGGGGGAGCTGTATCTAGGGATATCTACAGCGTAGGGATGGAATTGTATTGCGCATTTGGTTTGTCGGAAGAATTTACGTCGATGAGAAACTAATGCTTTATTCTCGTTTGAACACTTCCTTAAAATACTTGCAAAACAGACATCTGCATGCATTATTTAAGCGATAGATCATAGGTCAGAATTCTGCCGATAGAGCGGGACATATAAGGTATATGACGGTTTTGTATCCAGGACCGATAGATTAGTGGCAAAATGGCCGGCTCAGATGTTAAAACAGTATTCCATGCGGGGATGACTGGACACATTGTAGAAATACAATAAGTAACTTTCTAGCAAAGTAAAGATACCCCACTTTGACAGCAACAGCCAGGACTTTAATTCATATGGTCCTGTTCATGCTGTTTTATAACATTAAGCCTAGTAGGTTGAGGGAAGTACTTTCAGATAGAATACGATTAACCATGGCAATCAGCGGTTGAGTAAGTTTCGTCTAATTATTAAAGGAAATACGTTTAGTGTTGGTAGCAGTGGACGTTACCATCCAGTTTAGACATCATTTCCTTACAGACAGAAGATATTTCTCCGGAGTTTTAGTCCTTTACTTAGATATGTATTCATTTGCATTCACTGCTAGTTTTCTTAAGAGCTTTTTCTCGTATCTCAGAAGGATTTGATTATGTAAAGTATGCGTCCAGTAACATCATACTATTTAATTTTAATGAGAAACTTTTTGTGCTTTACTCAGATATATCTATCACTATTGATTTATCCCCCATACCTTATCCAGTGCGTGGTATATGCGTTCAGAAATTGCAGTTAAGATATTCGCAAAAGGCCAGGTTTGTCTGAATCCATACTGTCGGTCAGACAGAAGTGTTTTTTGTTATCTATGACGCGGGGAGGCAATCCCGGATTTATTAAGGACTGACATATTTTAGGGAATAGAAGAAACGTGGCTAAGGGGGCGATTATTTAATGGGTCATTGCTCTCGCCAAATATTTTGAAAACTTGTACAACTAGGAAGCAATTTTCCAGCTTTCGGGAAAGCAAGATTCAGAAAGGTATGTTGAAGAGGCTGGAGAACAGTGAAGCAACATCAACGGGTATCTTTTAGAAGTATAACAGGGATAATATAGAGTCACTATGGCTTTGAGATGTATTTTATTGGATCACGAGTAAGAGAAGTGGTTATTTTCAGATTAAAGAGTATAAGTTCAGCATGCAAATGGAAATTTGGGATGGAGTTAGGGTTAGTTGAATCTAAAGCAATGTCGGAAGCAAACCGTCGTCCATGGAGATTTGCCTTTTTCGGTTGCCATGCAGAAAATAAATTGTTAATTGTCCAATCTGTTATCGCTATTATGAATTTTTAGGAAATCGCGAGCGCTAATTCCTGCAACTTTATACGTTTTCCATTGACTTCTGAATAACTTTTTCTGAGCTGTGGCAGCTTCTCTCCTACAATCACTTCTAGCTTCTACAAACTTTTATCCTGTGTGGAGAATGTAATTTGCTACTAGACTTCTGTGTGTGGACATACACTTCAATTGCTGTTTTTGAAGCATGCAGTACCATCATTTTCACACTGTTCAACAGGAAGAGAAAATATAACACACGGTCAGGCTACTTATATTACCTTTCCATTTCGGGTGATGCCTACTCAAAATAGAGTCTAAAGTTTAATGTAATTTCTACTAATTATCCCAACATGATTGGCATTTCCCAGTAGGCTATGCCCATTTGTTGCACAATCCACAAATAACTATGGACAGAAATAGATCTAGCAGTAAGGCTTGCTAATCCTGCCGATCAGGGAGACGGGTCGGGAACGTAACTGCCTGGGATAGAGAATAGGATATTAAATATCTACGCTTATGCTACCACTTCAGTTTGTGTAACTAGAGAAATCAGGCAAATTACTGTGGTAACCACAGAATATATTTACTTCGCCAATAGTATCTTGTACCAGTTCTGCATCTATGCTGTCAGATGCTCTGTTTATTAGATTACAGTCCCGAGCGGACAGAGAACGGTAGAGAAACTCTAATTTGTTATTAAAAAGTTTATTTTTAAGCTCATAAAGCTGAATTATCTAGCTTAGGAGCTGGTGTTTTGAATATAGACGTCAAGTGCATGCATATGTCTGCCTGAGACCTTATGACAAAGTGGGAGATAACAAGGCATGTTAATATGGTAAGAAAGGATGGAGGAGTGTAGGTTACTTTTAACTAGCCCTAAACGAATTTTTCTAGGAATAATAATTCTACATTATCTCAGTTATTTCTAAGTCTGTGTGTATGGTTAATACAAGCTGCATAGGGAGAGGCGATTTGTTTTAGTTTGAGTCTGTGTTTGGTTTGTTTGCATGATTTGATCGAGTTTTGATTTTATTTAATTAGTTTAGTTTTGGGATAAGAGATGCTAGACAAAGTGGATATGCATAATACCAAGCACTCAAGACAAGTAGATCATCAGCTGAGTGTTCGTCAACAATATTGCGACCTGTCGAATGCCCACAGGAGATGAATGAAGGAAATATTTCCATACGAGAACTTTCACTACAACCACCTCTATATTATGCAACTGATGAGCAGCCACTCTAAGTCGAAATACAGCACCAGCCCAACTTTCAAGCTGTTACCCAAAACTGGTCAGACACGACCGGATCTGTCCAATCTTGCTGGCATAAGGGAATATCAAACACCTACACGGTGTACAGTATAAGGCATTAAAAAGAGGTCCTAATGAGGAACGGCATTCACTGCCCTAGTCATAAAACAATACCAACCAATGGCGATCTCTGAAAAATGCTTTTGGTTGCACCTCTGCGCCTCGCGTTTGGCAAATAAACTAAGAAAGAGACTGAAAAGTAGGTGATATACAGATCCGTTCAACTTTTTAAGAAAATAAGGTTAGTAAACCGGTAATTTATTCGTGTCAAAACTGCCGACCCGGACTAAAGAGCCGGTTTACTCATGTTTCCTTGGTGCAAAGACGTATAAGGTCAGAAGCACAGGTTAAACATCAGAGTTTTTCTTCCCCTAGATGGATGACCTGGTGGAATCAATGGGCATATAAGAAATAAGAGATGTAGCCCTGCGCTTGAGTTCTAAACCAGTTATTCTGTGCCCCCGCATATGTATTTATGTTTAATTAATGTATTTTACATATATATATATATATATATATATATATATATATATATATATATATATATATATATAATTTCAGAATCGTAACACTCCACAAATAATTGAAACATAATTTACGCTGTAAGTTGAAAATAAAGATAAATACAAAGCATGGAGTGAAATTATTTAGTTTAGTAACTATTAGATTTAATATTGTAATTAACATATACTTAAAATGTGATGAATAAGTAGTATAAATATGATTCAAAATGATAGAATTTTATATTCAGTTCTAAATCATGGACTGTGCACCACTGAGCTCGTGATGAGAAAAGAATTAATATCTATTTACGTAATGATTTAGCTGATTTTTTATATTCGATATAATATCAGCTAAAGGTACGAAATATAGATATTTATGTTTATTAAGTAGATATTTATTTAGGTGCTAAACATATGTAACCTCGATGCAAGCAAATATAGAATACATACATTATCATAAGTATCTTAATTTAATACACTACTTCTAAGTCTTAAGTGAAAAACAGATATAAGCCCCAACTTACAATAATCTACGGACACTTTTAGCATTAATCTTGATTTGGAAAAAAAAAACTTTTCAAACGATGGTTAAAATAATGCGTTACTGTATATTTAATATAAATACAGAGATCAATGTTATGGTGTTTAACCAGTTTTAATTATTTTTATGATAAAAAAGTAGTTAATATACCGGAATGCCTTCTATAATCATCGAGATTCGGTAATCGATAAACTCCAATCAAATATAGAAGAGTCCGATTTTCATCAGTTAACATACGCATACATCATAACAACACGTGCATTTAAGAAATTTACTCATAATATGAATAGAATAGTATCTCTCTCTTTATATATATATATATATATATATATATATATATATATATACTAGCAGAAGTACCCGTCGGTAACTGGGTTCAAAAACAGTCTACGGAAAATGGACTGTAATTGATGAAAGTATGATAGGTTATGGAAAGGAGGGGTTTGTAAAGAGATAGGGTAATATTTCTGAGTATCAAAACCTAAGTAAAATATGATAAAAGTAACACAGTTTTCGCGAAAATATATTTATTTATACCAACTTTGTTTCGATTCGTAGCGAAGAGTGACCAACAAAATGATGTTTCCTTACAAAGAGAAAATGTCATATATATATATATATATATATATATATATATATATATATATAATATAAATATACAAGATATAAATGTCATCATTGTAAATAACAGTTACTTTTATGGTAGAAAAGTTCATCGGTTTATATTTTTAAGTAGTTTGTAATTGTTTTTAATTCACGAACCGGTTAAAAAAATCAAAATGGCAGCGACTTTGAAATGGAGACCCCCGTTTTCAATTTGAAGGAAGGGCACCTAGGCATTCTGTGTTAATAATATCAGAGAGTCCCGTCAACGTTAGGAATATTTATAAACATATTTTAATGTTTTCCTTTATTTTGGGATTGAGGAGTATTCGACTGTGGCATGTATAGTTTATATAAACATTCATTTTAGTAGTTATCGCCTCCAAATTTGTTTTAATTTCGGTTCGCTGAAATTATTTCAAGTAAAGAGCATTAAAAACTATTTCCAAACAACAAAAAAACATGAGTTGAACTTTTATTGACTATGGTAACATTTATTTATTGCATATTTATTTTTTCGGGTAGTTGTTTGTTGGCTTTTCTGCTAAACACTCTTACTAAATCATATCGATGAAATATCGAAAAACAAAGAAGCAAAAACAGTTTTGAAAAATAATGAAGCTTTACTTACTTCAGTAAATAATCCGAAACAGCAAAATGGGATATTAAAAAAGTAAACACGTAATTACTTTAGTTTTTTAAAGCAAAGAATCGATATAAATATGAATAAGAAGAAAATGCCGCCGAACAGCTTCGTTTCAGTTTTACAGTATTGAAGGGTGTAGGATTGTCCCGTCGGATTCATGGTTGTACTATTGTAATGTAAAGACAACGCAGGAAGGGTTGTAATCAACTGAATTCCTTCTAGTACAATGACAAAATAATCTTAAACAGACATATAAATAAAAATAAAAAGGTTATGTAAATATTTTTAAAAAGATACGTCATCACGTGAGCAGAATTTTTTCCTTCTTTTTACACGATGACAAGTTACGTTCTTATTTTCTATCATTTATCTATTTATCTATTTTTGAAAGAGTGTCACGTGCAAGTGGAGAAGGAAAAACAGAGTTATGCAAACATTTGTCTCGAGAATTGTCTTAAGTTCTGACTTGTTTTGGTTTTTCTTTTGCTTTCACTTTAATAAGAATGTGAATTTATGAGGTGAATTTATTTGACACAATATGATTCAACTTAAACAACTAAATAATAGCTTACGTGACTTAAGATTAGAGTTAAGGCATTATTGTGGACCCTCACCCCTTTTAAAAACCTTGTTAAACTTTGTGGCAGATTTACATTCTATGCAGGTCAGGCGCGAGCGAGCACCCAATAATTTTATTATACCATATTTCTTCAAACTGAAACATAATTATCAACGTATACTTACGCAAATATATATGAAATGTCTTTATGAAAGTTTGTGCCATATTGCCATGGAGTACAGGCGCGAACGCAGACCCCACAATTTTATTATACCATCCCTATTTAAGTTGACACATACTTATCAAAGTATTCGTATGTACATCTATATCCAAAAACCTTGTAAACGTTTTTTTTTTTCATTTTTTATTTCCATACCTTGGGGGCTAGGCGCGAAAGCAGATCCCAGGATTTTTATGAACCACCCTTCTGCCAGATCAAACATACACATTCCTGATCCTCGATACATCTATCATTATATGTAATGTTTTTAAAAATAGTCAACTATATAGGAACCTATTCCTGACCAGACACACACACACACAGACACACATACACATACGTTCAGCTTTATATTATATATATATATATATATATATATATATATATATATATATATATATATATATATATATCAGTATTTTACTAGTTTTTTTATTCACGCGCTGTCTTTAGATGAGCAACGTAATGGTTCGCGTTCTTTGAATGTTTGGAATTTAAAGGAAATATTAAAACTGGGTGAACGTCGGACTCACAACTTTTCATTGGAACCCACATTTAATTTCAAAAGTGTTGTCGATGTGCAGCTATTCTGTACAAGTCTTTGAGAGGAACACATTTTAGTTGGTAGTTGTCGATAGAAGTCATTGACTTTATAACTTTGCATAGAAAGAGCAAAACATATTTCTCGAGATGACACAAATATATCATATACTGATAACGATGTTATATTGTAATGGAGCATCTCTCATATTTTTTTGGTTGTAAGGAGAACATGGCTCCATTTGATTTGTCTGTATCTCTTGTCAGTGCAGATTAATAGAATTTTTAAAATTTTGGTTGTTATTACTTTTCATCTTATCAAAGATATTACAATAGTGATTGAACATGAAAGAAATTTGTAATGTACGATACAACAAAGATAAACCATTTCACAATTTCCAGTAAACAAAACATACACCTTCTAGATATTAAACTTAATTACATTAATTACACTTACAATATCACAATAATATAATACACATATACACAATAAATTTTAACGTCTTAAATAGGTTCGATATCTATTCTCAAATAGAAGGTTAGACATAAATCTTACATCATATATCTCTGATCAATGAATGAATTATTGTAACAACAACCGATGTAATTACGTCTTAAACTATGGACGCAACTAATCTTTTAAAACGATTAACGCTGTAACATATAAACATAAGTAATGAATTAGCTAATATAACATTATGTACATAACATAAATAAAATTATATGGGTCAAATCGAATGAAAATCATCACAACAGCGAAAAACGTGCCATGAAATATAAACAATTACAGTGTTAATTCATGTAACAACGAGCGATTACAAGAATAAAAATAACAGAAGTCAATAGCATATCTCTTACCATATGAACATAGATTTATTGAATGATTTCATTGTGTAATAGAACAAAATTTTAGTAGCAAATAATATAATAATGTAATTGACAAAATATATATTCAACGCGTTCAGATTATAATTGGACAGAAAAAATTTCCTTGCGCTAGGATGACTGGTCCCGTCAGAAATTGCGCTGTAATTTTATATGAACAAATTCACATAGCAATGATCCAAAGAATAATGATGAAGTACATACACCTATGGAAAATACAGATAATTTTTTTATCTAAATGACAATTATTATTAGTACAAACAATATACACTAAATATCTATGACAGTAGACTCAATAGTAATACAAACTATACCCCCAGTAATCATATGAATATAGATGCACATGTTGTTTTTACATAGACCTATTTGATTCTGATTATATCGTAGTGGCCGATCGTATGCAAATCCAACTTAGCACAAATCTATGATTTAATTTTTTAAAGAGTTCAGGGTCAGATGACAGGAGAAATACAAAAAAATGCAATAACCGCTGTGTCTAGTTATATTCTTGCGTATCTAATGAATGAAAAAATATCCCGTTTCCTCATATGAAAATAAGAAAGACCAGGCGTGAACAAAAATATATTTTTCAGCGATTCAGAATGAGTTTGAGGGATTGTGTTAGAAAATTAGTCTATCAAAATTTTAAGTTTAAATTACAGACTAGTGAAGAATCCATTTCTAAAATTGAAAAATTGTTACAAAATGTATTTTTAACACAATCATTTTAAATCAGACAAACAATTTGAAAGGTTTGCATACGCCTTTATTAAACGAAGAAGTGTGGCATATGATTTTTACTACGATTATAAATATTGAAATCTAATCAACAATTTTGTTTCTACTTTCGTTTATAGTTCTTCAGAATCAAGTCGACAAACTTCACCAATAATTTTAAATTATTTTCTGAATCGCTGTTTGAACACCAGCTGGTGACAGCGTGGCATAATATTCACGTCCCAGCTGTGACTGAACTCTTATCCACGCAAATATCGGCAAGAAACCTTAAACCATTTACTAATCAGATGAAACCTTATTTACTATATAAACCGACCAGGTGCGACCGTAGATTGACGGGAGGATTAACTCAACTTTTTAAGCAGCTTATGTCGTTCGTTGTCAGAATGTTGAGTAAAGCAACCAGCGTGTTTTTATGAGCGAGGAAAAATAAGTTAAGCCAATTTAATATCACTTTGTTCTTGAGAAACGCATAGTTTTATTTAAGATATCCCAGAAAACTATGACTGTAAAAATCAATGACAAAGCATTGCATTACAATTTGTATCGCATACAAACTTTACACCGCTATAGGTTAGACTATCGCTTTCATTCAACTACTAGTGTGTTATTTAATCTTTTTTTCTTTCCGACATATTAACCTTTTGCCCACTTATAATAAACATATAATAAACGAGTGTTTGCTATTACTCATGGTAAATGCTATTATCAGATGACGTTTAATGATAGGCAAAGTATATATGCACTTTCATATTACAAACATTAAACAATATTATAACTGTCTTCTAGTAATCCGACAAGGTATTCGATATATATTGTTATAATGCGACAAATAAGTGTAGTGCTGTGTTCTAAATTTCGAAAGAGAATTTTTAAAAACTGTACTTGTTTGATTTATTATTGGCAGGATAGTTGTATTTCGTTGAAGAAATAACTTCAAAATATAATCATTGTATGTATTATTAAGCTAATATTTTCTTCCGAGGAGCAACTAACTTGAGCTATTATATTTTTAGCGTCAATAAATGTAATAATAATTCAAGTAAAGTGGATGTGGCGTTTTTGCTTACTAAATAATCTCACTTTTCTTGTTTTGTCTGGTCTTCTTCACATTATTTTAGCGATGTTTATGTGCAAGGGAGAAATCTTTTTCATCTCCCTCGGATTCTATTTATATAAGACTTATAGTTTACTCGTTATCAACGCAGAAGAAAACTTAGTTACATAAATTTAGTTGTTTCATATCTTCTCTGAAGCGACTTCATTAAACTAATAATTTCCGAATTACAATAAATCTTCTCGTTGTGGCGGAATTTCTGACGATCGAACCGATCTACATTCAAACCGAAAGACAACGTATTAACGCAAGGTTTATATCCGTAGAGACAACAGAGCTTTATATTCGTTAGGCGAACAAACTAACCGGATTATATGTTCTGGTTTATACATTTTCTACTCGATTAATTCGTTCTATTATATCAAACTTAATTAAGCATGCAAAATTTAGATGTTATTTTATTTATTATAAGTTATAAAAAATATATTAAGAAACACTTTTATAGAAAAAAATGAAATTTAGTCCCATTATAAATTTGAATACAAGCTAGATATCCATATCTTATATGGTTTCAGCTAAATACATTTCATAATTTGTTTGCAGCATTGTTACAAGAAGGGTCTCCCTTTTCTTGTAAGCAAGAAAACATTAGATAAGTAAAAATGAGATTAGATAGACCGAGATTCGAACCTCGTAAGCAAGGTCAACGATTACGGTCAGAAATGAAATGTTCGCATTGTTCAGTTTTCACATAAACATGTTTAAATTTGTTGTTTGAAAAGGAATTTAATTATTCAATACTTTTTATGAAAACAGAAATAAATAAGGTCAGTTAGAAGAACGAACAATATCAAATTTAAATTTGTTGAAAAATCAATTAGGTCGAAAAAATAGGTTAGAGAAAATTCATTGTCTGCAAAAGTGTTGTGGAACGTTCAACACAAAGTATGTTAAGGCCACATGACTTCACGAGGTCCAGAACGTTTTAGACATGTGCGTGACGTCAAGGCAGAAAGAAATTCTCAATATCGGAGCTAGAGTCGAAGAAGAGTTGGTAGAGAGAGTTGGGCAGACGAGAGACAGAGTTGACATCGTCAGAGAAGTATCCCCCCCTTGGAAGCGAAGGGTTAGAACGTTTTAATAATGTAGTCGACTTTGAATTCCTGGAACCATCATCATTGCAACCGGCCGAATATAATAAAAGAACACATCCTATTTTGTAACTGCGTCTTGTGTTTCAGGTATATAGAAATCGCATTTGCCGAGATCTCTCTCTCTCTCTCTCTCTCTCTCTCTATATATATATATATATATATATATATATATATATATCATATGCATGTACACCCACCCACATATATATGTGTGTGTGTGTGGGTGTGTGTGTGTGTGTGCGTGCATATATACAATATGTAGTAATGTTATAGGTTTTATACTGATATATTTTAGCTTATATATCAATCTTTACAATTTTCGATTTGTTATTATAGTATTGTGGAAAACTTTAATTAAAGGACATTGATCAACAACTGCAAATAATTATTGCTAAAAAATTGAATAAAATTATCGGTAATGGTATATTATTTTAATGTACAATATATTATTTCTCAATCAATATATTATATATTATTCCCACATATTCTTTATTATTACAGTATTTAATCTATTATTGCAATATATTAGCTTATATTTCCAAAGAAATGTGGTGTCTCTATTTTTTACAAAATGAATGTCAATTAATCAAGAAAGATGTCTTGATTATGGTTATTTTTCGTTTTACCATATATCAATTTATAAACAATAAGCAATTATGTATTGCCCCATACTTATTTCATAACCAAATACAGTATATACGATTTACTCATATAGCCAATAATCATAACCCTAAACCTAACTCTAACGCTAACACCCACACATGCATACAAATACACATCCACGCATAAATATGCATATATATATATATATATATATATATATATATACATATATCCAGGACTCTCAATGGACTAAAAAAGACCAACCTACCTCCTTCGACCTTGCGATGGGTGCTTTTGATGCAGCTGAGGCTACTGACTTAGTAGGCCTTTTCATCCTATATAATATCACAAAATTTATCCCCAACAACAACGTGGGACTTTACAGAGATGATGGCCTTATCATTGTTGAAAACGCAAGCGGCCCAAAGTGCGAAGGCATTAAAAAGAACATTATCAGGGAACTGAAGAATATGGATCTAAAGATTGAAGTAACTTCCAAATTAAAAACAGTAAATTTTCTAGATGTTACCTTTAACCTCCCTAATAATACTTATGAACCATACACTAAAAATAATACATACCCCCTATATATACACCCTATGTCCAACCACCCCAAACACATTATTAAACATATCCCTAAATCAATAGAAAAAAGGCTTAGCACAAACTCATCTAACTCCAGCATTTTTAACCTACACAAACCCTTCTTTGAAAATGCTTTAAAGGAATCTGGATATTCCAACCCTAATATTACATACTTGGACCCTAATAAACCCAACAATACAAATAGGAATAACAGATCCCGCAAAGTCCTCTGGTTTAACCCTCCCTATAATAATATGATAAAAACTAAATTAGGTAAAAAATTCTTCATGCTTCTTAATCACCACTTCCCCCCTAGTAATATTCTACATAAAATTTTTAATAAGAACACTATTAAGCTTAGCTACAGTTGCACAAATAATCTAGAAAATAAAATTAAAAAACACAACAATAAAATACTAAATAACCACAACTATAATAACAATGGTCAAAATAATTGTAACTGCCTTAACAAACCCCAATGCCCGCTCCAGCAAAATTGTCTCTCAACAAATGTGGTTTACAAAGCAACTATTGCCCCTGCTGAAGACCCACAAAACAAAAAATTTTACATTGGCCTTTCAAGCACCACGTTCAAAGACAGATTTAGAGTGCATAAATGCTCCCTAAATAACCCCAACCACCCAAATAGTACTTCATTAACTAACCACTATCTACTACTTACCCGAAACAACCTCACCCCAATTATTAGCTGGGAAATTCTTAATAGAGCTAGTACCTGTAAATCACTAAACTCCCCATGTTATTTATGCTTAACTGAAAAATTACTGATTACTAATTTTAGAGATAGAGATAAACTTCTAAATAAAAAAACTGAAACCTCACTTAATTGTAAACATTATAAATCCCACCTCTTAAGCAACTTCTCACCCTTCTAATAATAACTATAACCCACCCCTAAAATCTAACACTAACGAATTACACACACCCTATTTACAACCTAAACTATATAGTCCCCCATTCATTTTAAAAGAACCCCTCCACAGAACCCCCACCTATTTATCCCACCATTTTTTAGCTACATCTCTCTTTACCAAACTCATTTTTGTAACCCCCCCCCTTTGCCTTAATCACTCCTTATGTCATTATTTAAAGGTTCTCGCCCCATAGTCTCTTATTGGCTATTTCCATAATCAGGTCTCGATTTCTATTATTTCAATTACGTACTTATCACAATTGGTATCCTTCGACTTGCCTCTCGGTCTATTATCTACTTGTTAACAACTAATCATTTACTTACCTTCTATTTTAATTAATTATTTAATTTACCATCTACATATTACATATATAATACGCTTTTCTCTTATATTTACCTCTTACTAATTCTTTCAATAATAATTATCATATTTTTTAACACGAAGCTTATTTACATATTTTTCGTATTTGTGTTTGTACATATACTCAAGCACATGCTTCTCCCCCATTGATGTGTGTATTTTTTACATGTGTACTCATGTGTATGTATTTGTGTGTTTTTGTTATCTACTTACTATCTACATTTTATTAATAATTATATTAATTTTTATTATTTAATTAACTTACTTATATCCTTAGTTTTTTTACTTTATTAAATAAACCTATAACGTATAATTCACCTATTTACCCTTCTATTTCTCATTTCTTTCTTCCAACTTAACGCCCGACAATTCAAAAAACTATAAATAATAAATTAAAAACAAAAAATTAATTTTTTCAATTTCTCCCTGCCCAGCTAATTTATATATATATATATATATATGTGTATATATATGTGCACATGTATATATATATGTGTGTGTGTGCGTGTGTATGTGTGTGTGTTTGTATATGTATGTATATGTGTGTGTATGTATGTATTTATATGTGTGTATATATGTGTGTGTGTATATGTATGTATATATATGTATTTGTGTTTGTGCGTATCTTCTATATGTGTGTATATGTATGTGTTTTTTTTTATATATATTTGTATTTGGTTACGTATCTTCTACATGTATTTTTGTGTTTGTGTTTTTCTGTGTGTATGTGTTTTACTCACTTATTATAAATATCTCCCTAATAATTTTATGAATTTTATTATTTGATTAACTTACTGATATTCTTACCTATTTCTATATTAATAAAATAAACTTGTAACTTATAATTCATTAATTTATATTTTTCTCTTTCTCTCTTTCCTTCAACTACAACGCCTGAAAATTTAAAAATTATTTATAAAATATTTTTCAATTCCCCCCCTCCCAGCTAATTCATATTTATATGTATATATATGTATGTATATGTATATATATATGTATGTGTAAGTGTTTGCATCTGGATGTATGTGTACTTGCATATATGTTTATATATGTATATATGCGTGTATTTTTACGTATCTGTGTATGTGTACATATATATATGTGTTTGTATATGTATGTTTGTGTATATATGTATGTGTATATATATATATATATATATATATATATATATATATATGTATGTGTGATCACGCATGTGCTTTTCCCCCATTTACGTATGTGCATTTGCTGTACATATTTATGCGTGTGCTTATATTTGTGTGTTACTTATTAAAAATGTTTTTTTTTCTATTATTTAAGTTACTTACTTAAGCCTTCACCTATTTTATTTTATTTCACTAAAATAAACCTGTAACGTATAATTTCTACCTGCCCGGCTATTTATTTATATATATATTATATTTAATTATATATATCATTACACTATCAAAATAAACCTGTAAAGTATAATTCATTAACTTATTTTTCCTTTTCTTTTTCTTTCCATTTTATAAACAATAAATATCTTTCAATCTCTCCCCGCCCGGCTAAATTACTTTAAACCCCATTTTCAACCCGTTCCTTCACCTATTTTATTTTATTTTATTAAAATAAACCTGTAACGTATTATTTCTACCTGCCCGGCTAATTTATTTATTATATTTAATTATATATATCATCACACTATTAAAATAAACCTGTAAAGTATAATTCATTAACTTATTTTTCCTTTTCTTTTTCTTTCCATTTTATAAACAATAAATATCTTTCAATCTCTCCCCGCCCGGCTAAATTACTTTAAACCCCATTTTCAACCCGTTCCTTCACCTATTTTATTTTATTTTATTAAAATAAACCTGTAACGTATTATTTCTACCTGCCCGGCTAATTTATTTATTATATTTAATTATATATATCATCACACTATTAAAATAAACCTGTAAAGTATAATTCATTAACTTATTTTTCCTTTTCTTTTTCTTTCCATTTTATAAACAATAAATATCTTTCAATCTCTCCCCGCCCGGCTAAATTACTTTAAACCCCATTTTCAACCCGTTCCTTCACCTATTTTATTTTATTTTATTAAAATAAACCTGTAACGTATTATTTCTACCTGCCCGGCTAATTTATTTATTATATTTAATTATATATATCATCACACTATTAAAATAAACCTGTAAAGTATAATTCATTAACTTATTTTTCCTTTTCTTTTTCTTTCCATTTTATAAACAATAAATATCTTTCAATCTCTCTCCGCCCGGCTAAATTACTTTAAACCCCATTTTCAACCCGTTCCTTCACCTATTTTATTTTATTTTATTAAAATAAACCTGTAACGTATTATTTCTACCTGCCCGGCTAATTTTTTTCATCACACTATTAAAATAAACCTGTAAAGTATAATTCATTAACTTATTTTTCCTTTTCTTTTTCTTTCCATTTTATAAACAATAAATATCTTTCAATCTCTCTCCGCCCGGCTAAATTACTTTAAACCCCATTTTCAACCCGTTCCTTCACTAACATTAACTTTCCAACCTGTTGCCATGGTGACCCTTTAAATTAACTGTTACTTATGCCGTTATCAACAAAAGTAGCGTCTTTTAAGTTTAAACTGTTAAAAAACACGTATATAAGAATTTACACATAATTAATATTTAATTATAAACCCCTCTCTTTTTTTAATACACTCCTACTACTTTAAACTCCAACGTCCTCTCCCCACCACTCCCCCTTCTTTTCTAACTCCCCTTTATCTACGATCTTTCCATTTTTATTTGACTTTATAACTTAGTCCATCTATGAATTCTGATGATGCTAGTTGGATTTTTCCTCTCTTTGAGGATTTTCCTCTAGTTGAAACAATTTGTAAACTCATTCTGGACTCACAGTAATAAATTTCCTACATATATATATATATATATATTAATTTGAATGATCTAAAATTCGTATTATATTTTTGTCTATCGTTTTATACATGTATAAATTATAATCATCGGAATCTATTATAATCATGTAAGATAGTAACAGCATTATACAATGATAAAATAACTTCGATTTAACATCTTTTCTAATGTGCTGACGAGTGCTTACTGTTTAACGACACCGTTTAAAAACGTAGTTCGAATCCTGTCTATTTCAAAGAAATATTTTCACAAAAATAACCGAATAATTTTTTAATATACCGTTTTGAAACACATAATTATATATTAACTATGAAAATGAAATGGGGAATCGCAAAAACAACACAAGTCATAACAATAAAAAACATTCCCCATTCCTGAATGAAAAAAACATTAAACAGTATGACATATATGTAATGCTTTTATTAAGAGATATATTTTTGGAGAGACTGGTCTTCGCTTGGTGACATTCAATTGCTTTGACACGGTTTTAAACCTTGAGGAAAAGGAGGGTACGGCGCACTTTAAGATGTGCAGACAAGTTTTAAGGTTGGCTTGGTGGCCTGGTCACCACAGTGTATTGAAGATGAATACAACTTTAGCAAAATTAATTGTCTTGTTGACCAGGCAATCAATCAGCGAGTAGTGGTCATTATAATGTCGTCATGTAATGATCTATGCATGAGTTAATTGTTTTAATGTACGTGTTATTGCATATGTTCATATCAGCATCCCAGTAAAGAAGTAAAAAAAAGTTTCTTATAGTATCTGTTATCGTAGATGCTTAACTCTACACCCCCAACACAGCACAATTACACGACATCTAAAATATGCATTTATGGTCTCTCGGGATCACTGCCTTTATGCGTGTAGTATACATATATGTATAAGCACACATTTGTATGTCGTATATAACATGTCATTATTTCAACATATATACCAGGTACTGAACTTAAACCGATTGAGAGACTCAGTAAAATCTATCGCAGCGGAAACTAAAAATTATACAACGTTTAGGAAGCGTAACTAACAAAGTATATATATATATATATATATATATATATATATATATATATATATTATTATTATTATTATTGTTATTATTATTATTATTATTATTATTATTATTATTATTATTATTATTATTATTATTTTGACTGCAGGAATTCCCCGCTGGACAAGAGTATGGTAGGTTTGCAAAAATAGATGCCATATACAAATTCCTTCGGCCTAGGTCTTACTTTTATATGTAATTTTCGAACACAATTATAGACACATTAAGTCGTGATAATAAAATGCTACATTGCATCTTAGAAGTAACACCACCACCATCGCGACATCTATAGAGGAAGGCTTCCCTATTTTTATGTATGAATATTTAGTCCTCCCACTGCTAGAAGTTGACAGCGGAATCTATTCCACATTTTCCTACGATACTTCATTCAACTAGCCCTAATTTGTTATTACCTGCATAAATCCACTTGAATCCTATTCTTTCTTACATAAAAACACTCTCCAGAAATGTTCAATATGGTGTCGTTCTCTACATGAGGCATTCATCCTACGAAATACCAAATACAAAAATTACTAACCGATCATAATCAGAAAATTAAATACTGGCCACCTTAAACATATATGCCTGCTCAAAGTGCGTACGTACAAATATCACCCCCCATAAAAAAAACTGAATAAAAAAAAATTTACGTGTCCCATTAATTATTTTTAGATTTTAGAGCGACTTTTCAACCCTTACACCTTGCTGTATGTTTTTGTTTTGTTTTAGTTTATTTTTGAGAATACTTTTATTATATTTGTCTGGTTGTTTGTTTTTATGCATTTACTATTAATGTGGATGATTTAAATTATTGATATATTTTCCAATGATTAACTAATCTTCAATCATGTTTTTGCTCGTGTCAATCGCTAACAAATAAGTTAACGCCCAAATTTATTATGCACATAGCTTTTATACTAACTTAAACTACGAAAACACATATTTGTTATATATATTTTTATTACCTATTATACTTTCGATGATGTCTCTTGTTTAATTTTCTTTCCGGGTTAATTATCATCATTGCACAGATATTAACTATGTTTTTGTTTTATTTTAGGTAATCTCCTCCACATTAAGAAAAAACCTGATGACTTCAAAAGTTTTCAATTATGCAGGACAAGACAAAATCTTGAAAATTTGGTGGAGCCAAGTAGTTTTTGAGATATAAAAACATGCATTATGCACTGAAATTGAATGGCAGCAAACAAATCCATATATCTCCGCATAACCAAGCCACCCGAAATTTTTTTGGTTTATAATTTTAAAGGGTGGGTATGCTGACAAAGAATATCAAGATTAAATTTAAAGCATATATTTTGACATCATCATGAAATGAGGTGTTGAATCAGAATGTCGTTATTAACGTTGCAATATTGAGGGAGTTTTTCCGAATTCCGTGTAAAATTGAGGGGATTTAGAGTGTCTATTCTAAAATCCGTTCTTAACATGAGCTAGTTAGGAGGACCTTTGCTGAAAGCCGTTCTTAATATGAGAATATGAGGAAGTTGGTGCTTTCAATTCTGAAATACGTCTTTAACATTACGTGGTTAGAGGTTCGCTAACATAAACAACAACCTGAGTTTAATTTTTACAATAGGGCATGCTTCCACCAAGACACACATTTTACCGGGTCCTGCTTGTGTATATATATATATATATATATATATATATATATATATATATAAGGCTGAACGTCTCTGTGAGTGTCTGGTCCCACATAGGCGCTTATTAATTAAAAATGTGGGGATCTGCTTACGCGCCTGACCCAAAAAATATGAAAATATGAAAATTTGAAAAAAAAGCAAACTTTTTTTTTTTCACACACTGATCACCTCTTATGAAGGCCCGGAAGCCATTCAGGGATAAGGGTTATTGCAAGTACATTACGTTAGTGTGGAGATTTGCTGAAGTGTTTAATTAAGGGGACGGTTAATTAGGAATTTGTTAACATTGGACTTGAAGACATCAAAGTTGTAGTCCGGCGGGAAGCAGGTAGACGGAACAGAGTTCCACAGGCGTGCAGTTCTAAGAAAGAAGCTTTGTTCCTGGAATCCGCGTTTTGATTTAGGCACATATATAGAGTGGGGAAAATTTTTCACAGTGGATTCAGCTAGACGGGTGTTTTTCGTGAAAGATTGGCGAGGGGGGGACCAGGGATTGGAGTTCAGACGAGCACCTGCCATGAAAATAACGATAAAACAAGGATAGGCTCGCAAAGACTCTTCTGTGGGAGAGGGGTTGCAGGGTAGAGAAAAGGGCATCCCCACTAAGCCACGAAGTTTATTTTGTACTCTGTCAAGGCATGATAGGCTGTTTTTGGCAGCTCCTGCCCAGATATGGCAACAGTATTCCATCCTTGGACGTACTTGGCTTTTATATAGACAGAGAATTGCATCAGTAGTGAGATATCTTCTGGAGCGGTAGAAGGATCCCACCATCTTTCCAGCGACTTTGGCAACAGACTTGATGTACGTGTTCCATTTCAGATCAGGAGTAAAGGTCAAACCCAGAAGCTTGTCAAAACACGGGGCCTCACCCAGACGAGATCCATATATCACAATTGATGACAGCTGGGGATCAGAGCGTTGATTATGTAAGGATAGGAGTTTGGTTTTGGATGCATTAAAGGTAACTAGCCACATCTTCCCCCACTGAACCACGTGCTCGAGATCAGAGGATAGAGAATCAGAGACAACTTTGTCATTTACAGCCTTTGATGTGTTGCCGTAGATGGTCGTGTCATCAGCATAGATGTCAACGAATGATTTAAGTATGTGTTTTGTGTATGGTATCGTGTATTTCGTTACAATATAAAATAAATAAAATAAAGACGATGGCGATGTCTATGCTGTCCTTTCTGCATGTAGAAACTGTTCGTAACGATTCGGTATAGATGTCAACGAATGATTTAAGTATGTGTTTATTAGTGTTTTTCATATAGATGTATTTATTAATACGTTGATGAGTATGTTTTAACTTAAATAGGGATGGTATAATAAAATCGTGGGTCTGGGTTAATAAAGACTTTTCATATCTATCTGCGTAAGTATACTTTGATAATTATGTTTCAGTTTAAAAAATATGGTATAATAAGATTATGGGGTGTTCGTTCGCGCGTGACCATAGAATGGAAATATGTCACAAAGTTTAGCAAGGTTGTTTAATATACATCCAGAGAATATTGTGATTAGTGTTTCATTGTGAACATGTATAGTATAATAAATTATGGGTTTTATCTATTTTATTTTTACTTTCATCATATATTGCTTTGGTTTTGATACCCTAAAATTCGAAGCTTTCCTATTCATAACCTATCATACTTTCATATTCATAGCCTATCATACTCATATTCATAACCTATCATACTTTCATAAATCAGAGTCCATTTTCTGTAGGCAGTTTTAAACCTAGACAACGACGAGTACTTTGTTGTATATATATATATATATATATATATATATATATATATATATATATATATATATATATATATATATACAACAAAGTAGCCGTCGTTGTCTAGGTTTAATTTCGGCCACCAATTCCGTAGTCAGGGGGTAGGACTGCCGACTGTCATCACGACGGTTCTAGGTTCGATCCTCGGCTTGGGAGAGGTGTTAGTCTAGCGGCACTGAGGAGTTGTGAAACAACGAAACAGGTCTGTATGTCGATGACTAAAATATATTTTATAAAGCTCCCCTCTTCGGTAGAGCACTCTCGTAAATTATCTTACTCGCTACTTAATTTAGCTGAAATAATGCGAAGCTCGCGGTTTGTTTACAAACAAACGTTTGAGCCCTCTACGAGTGGCGGACGGATGTTTATTTAAATAATCGTTCGGACAGGTTAATTTCGGCCACCGATTCCGTAGTCAAGGGGTAGGACTGCCGACTGTCATCACGACGGTTCTAGGTTCGATCCTCGGCTTGGGAGAGGTGTTAGTCTAGCGGCACTGATGAGTTGTGAAACCACGAAACAGGTATGTGTGTCGATGACTAAAATATATTTTATAAAGCTCCCCTCTACGGTAGAGCACTCTCGTAAATTATCTTACTCGCTACTTAATTTAGCTGAAATAATGCGAAGCTCGCGGTTTATTACAAACAAACGTTCGAGCCCTCTACGAGTGGCGGACGGATGTTTATTTAAATAGACGTTCGGACGGTTTAATTTCGGCCACCGATTCCGTAGTCAGGGGGTAGGACTGCCGACTGTCATCACGACGGTTCTAGGTTCGATCCTCGGCTTGGGAGAGGTGTTAGTCTAGCGGCACTGATGAGTTGTGAAATTACGAAACAGGTCTGTATGTCGATGACTAAAATATATATATATATATATATATATATATATATATATATATATATATATATATATATATATATATACAACCAAGTGTTTCACGGTTCTATTGCTCGTTAGTGTAGTTTACCTGGTCTAATATTCGACCCTGAGACCATATCCACTATGATCGAGTTAACCGGTACGTCACGAAGTCCTAAATATAAAGACATGTTATATATGTATATATATATATATATATATATATATATATATATATATAATGTGTGTGTGATTTGCGTAGTAGAAATAATGTAATTATCTAGTACTTTACTGATTATATATATATATATATATATATATATATATATATATATATATATATATATAATTTTTTTACTATAATACCATACACTACTGTTCATCCTTTCGGGAATCTTCAGTGCAAGGTGTCACGATTAACACCAGTCAACAGATTTCAACTGGGCAACACGGCTACCTCTGGCTCTATTAGCAAAGACCGTATCCATTCGGCTACCGTTTACCGCGTGAAATAACGTTTAATTTAAACATGTTTTATTTTTTAAATGTTGTATATATCAGTCACAGATATATATATATATATATATATATATAATTATATATATATATATATATATTAAATGCAAAATTAAATTGCTCTAACGAATACAATCTAGTTGTTGTTTATTTTACTAGTAAATATTTACCGGTAACTACCGTCGCTCTATCCTCTCTTTCTTAGAATGTTTCATGATACGCAACCATAATATTAGCATGGCAACGCTGTTCAGTTTCAGTCGGAAAAGTTACAAATGATTGAAAATAAGTCTATATCCCGTTTTCTGTATAAATACGACAGTTATTTTCCTATTGACGTTACCCACTGTGCCCGTCTTCTCGAACGAACTCCTGCGCCAAACGTGATCTGTAACTTCTCTCTAAGGTGATCGTCTTCTTTCTCATGTCACAGTTCTTTTTCTTTACCGGTAATGTCATTGCGTATGCAGTTAGGTACGCACATAAGTGTTAGGTTACAGAAGTATCAACATCTTACTGTCACAAAATAAAAAAAAATAAATTACGGAATTAATTTATTAGAAAGTATACATCAAGCATATTGCCTATAACAATTTATATTTGAATATCTATATATCTCGTAAAAATATGTTCCTTATATAAACCAAGACATATGCGTACGTACATACGAAAACACATAGACGCATATATATATATATATATATATATATATATATATATATCATATATATATATATATATATATATATATATATATATATATATAAGCGTTTGTGTATGCGTTTATATCTGTATATATGTGTGTAAATACAGGATTACAAGTACAATTACGTATATTTAATAATACAACAGCTTTTAACAAGAACACACTACGTAACAACATGCATATACATACACACATTCATGTACGTATATATATATATATATATATATATATATATATATATATATATATATATATATATATACATATATATTTGAGCCCTCTACGAGTAGCGGACGGATGTTTAGTTAAATAATCATTCGGACAGGTTAATTTCGGCCACCGATTCCGTAGTCAAGGGGTAGGACTGCCGACTGTCATCACGACGGTTCTAGGTTCGATCCTCGGCTTGGGAGAGGTGTTAGTCTAGCGGCACTGAGGAGTTGTGAAACAACGAAACAGGTCTGTATGTCGATGACTAAAATATATATTTTATAAAGCTCACCTCCTTGGTAGAGCACTCTCGTAAATTATCTTACTCGCTACATAATTTAGCTGAAATAATGCGAAGCTCGCGATTTGTTTACAAACAAACGTTTGAGCCCTCTACGAGTAGCGGGCGGATGTTTATTTAAATAATCGTTCGGACAGGTTAATTTCGGCCACCGATTCCGTAGTCAAGGGGTAGGACTGCCGACTGTCATCACGACGGTTCTAGGTTCGATCCTCGGCTTGGGAGAGGTGTTAGTCTAGCGGCACTGAGGAGTTGTGAAACAACGAAACAGGTCTGTATGTCGATGACTAAAATATATTTTATAAGCTCCCCTCTTTGGTAGACCACTCTCGTAAATTATCTTACTCGCTACTTAATTTAGCTGAAATAATGCGAAGCTCGCGATTTGTTTACAAACAAACGTTTGAGCCCTCTACGAGTAGCGGACGGATGTTTATTTAAATAATCGTTCGGACAGGTTAATTTCGGCCACCGATTCCGTAGTCAAGGGGTAGGACTGCCGACTGTCATCACGACGGTTCTAGGTTCGATCCTCGGCTTGGGAGAGGTGTTAGTCTAGCGGCACTGAGGAGTTGTGAAACGACGAAACAGGTCTGTATGTCGATGACTAAAATATATTTTATAAGCTCCCCTCTTTGGTAGACCACTCTCGTAAATTATCTTACTCGCTACTTAATTTAGCTGAAATAATGCGAAGCTCGCGATTTGTTTACAAACAAACGTTTGAGCCCTCTACGAGTAGCGGACGGATGTTTATTTAAATAATCGTTCGGACAGGTTATTTTCGGCCACCGATTCCGTAGTCAAGGGGTAGGACTGCCGACTGTCATCACGACGGTTCTAGGTTCGATCCTCGGCTTGGGAGAGGTGTTAGTCTAGCGGCACTGAGGAGTTGTGAAACAACGAAACAGGTCTGTATGTCGATGACTAAAATATATTTTATATATATATATATATATATATACTTAAAGATACATATATAAATAATATCTACAGAGAGTGACAGAGTGAGAGACATATATGCAGACACATGTATATATATATATATATATATATATATATATATATATATATATATATATATATATATGCCAATTTAATTTGTATGCTTAAGCTATACGTCGGCTAATTCTTTGAAAGTAATTCTTTGTACTTCTACCTGAATAAATTTCATCATATATTAGGAAGCAATATTCTTTATGATATTTTAAAAACTTATTTACATGAAAAGATTGCAATAACGTTCATTCCTTTCAGTCATGGCAAAGAGAACAGCCGTAGGTTGAGTTCTGATTTCTGCATTTCTCTCGGTTCGCTGCTTAGCTACGTTTTACTTGAAAACATCTAGAAAATTGGACTTTTTTTTCATATCTTATTTAATCTGCATTTGAGTTATCCGCGCCTACGTACACTACCCAGATAAGAAGTGATGTGTATGATCATTAGTTTATTCCATCGAGATTAATCGACGCTATTCAAAAAGCTGCGTCTATATTTCGGTTGAACCGTAAATTAATTGCTGCAATGTCCTCAATATAAGATAGCATACTTTAAGTTATATTACAAAACTAGCTTAAACACGTAACATTTTTAAGTCATACTATTGATGTAATGGAACGACTTATCAAGAAATTGTTTATGTTGAACCTGAGGATTCCCACACTGCAGCCCGCTGGAAAGCAGGTAACCGGCAGATAACTCCATAGGCCTGCAGTCCCAAAAAAGAAGCTCGGCTCATGGAATCAACGTCCAGTTCCAGGTCCAGGATGATATATGCTGACTTTAAACTGTTTTGCAATGTGTTCGTTATCTGTTGTAATCCGATATAAATGAAATATTAATTTACATGTTCCTTGTATTGAAATAAAGTGCATAGTTCTATCTCATGCTAATTTCTTAGTTTTACATGTTTTCTTAACAGGCTGTACGTTTTCCTCCGTACTGTTCCTGAATATGACAAAACAATTTTATTTTTCTATATTAAACAATACACTTTTTGAATCATATGTATTAATCATGTTCGTAATAAATGTAGAATAGCTGTCATTCTGAGAAATTTGTTGCGAAAGGGCATTGTGTGCATCTGAGTTTGCCTTACTTACATTGCAGTATTGTTTACGCAGACAATAACTCTGATCAAATGTCAGTAAGTATTTGAAAAGTCTTACAGCTATTGGAAAAAGGATTAACATGAATTGTTAAATAAAAAAAATATTTCAATATGTCTTAGTCTTATTGACCTAAGAAAAGAAAGTAGTCTCACAGACACTTGTATTTACAATTCGCAATTCAACCCCTAGGTCTAATATTGAGGGTGAGTATTCTTGCAAATAAGTATCGCATTTCATTGAAATGATTAAATTAACAATAGTATGCATACTTCCTGCGTTTATTCTAAACAGGGGCAACTAATTATACCCTATGAATCGGTTTCGCTATATATATATATATATATATATATATATATATATATATATATATATATATTTCCGTGGAAATATTTTTTGCTTACTTATATTTCCTTTTAATATATATCTATTGAGGAAACTCTATGTACTTGCAAAGCATATAATGAATAAATGAAAAATAATCAAAAGTTTGAAATCTTTAATAAATATATTTGATTGACGATTGAATGTTAGGAATAATAAGTGTTTGTTTGAACTAAGAGAAGTTGTAGAATTAATAAAATATAGGTTCGGGCAGGATAACATACCAATTACAGCTAAATGTTAGAATAATACCTGGTGAATTCGTATTCCCTCAACCCCTTACGTTGGGATTATTATTTGACTATTCGCATTTGAAATATGTTTGAATTTGCATACGAATAATAGACGGCATTTTACGATAGAATTGTTTCACGTTAAAAATTGGGTCGACATTTTTTTTCCTTCTTTTTTTCTTCTTCTTTCAATAAGCAACCAAGCTAACTTTTACGCATTCACAAAACTGCGTTTAGAACAGTTCTTTTCCATTTTAAATAGATTAACTTACAATTTAGTCCATATTTTGGCATGGGCTCGTTTCGTTTTTTTTTAGTTTTTCGAACGTAATTGCCAGCTGACTTCTTAGTTTGTAATTACAGCGTTCTTTTGAAGTCATTTAGAATTTTGTACCTTTTCCCTTTTTTCTGGAGTTAACCCGTGGGAAAGTCGAATCCGACGTTGGCAGTTGTTATGGGGTTAAATGGTAATAAACGAAATAAACACAGGGATTTAGGAAACGAACATGTATTCACAAATATTACAGGCAAAGTAATACTATTCATCAACGGTAAGGCGTTTGCACACAACCTGCTTGGTCGTGTGCCAATCTCAGACTGCCGATCACCGATACTCAATACCGGAAGTGACGTCACTAAGGGAAGTAACGTCATGAGATATTCCATTAATCTCATGGAGGGATGTCTCCAAAACTTACTAACAAAAGAAATTGGGCACCCCGAGTGGTTTCATTTAACGAATGGCAGTTATTCGGCAGAACAGGAAAAAGCTGAGACTGATATTCGACTATCGTGAATTATATGCGCACGTGGATCTAGTTATGTCTAACCCACATACCTGGCAACGCATACCTGTAAGTATACGTGCAGTAATCACTGTGGCCCTAGCAAAGATTACCAATCAAATGACAATTTATAGCCTGCGCAATGCAAGGTTAAGACTGACGGTGTCACCGTCCATTGTGCGAACAATTGTTGATGCTATTTTGACGAAAGAAAACAGCATGCACTTGGCAACATCAGGTTGTATTAATGACGTCTACGCAGACGAGCGTGTTATGCATTCGGAACGTGTGAAGAATTTCTGCAACTTTAGTTTTATCACTAAAGAACCACATAGGCTTACTGATGGTGCTCGTATGCTTGGTTTCGGTACAGAATAACGTTTTTCATCGGAGAAAAGAATAAACTCCCACAAGTGCTTAATGTTGGCATACGATGAAATATATTTTCAATATGTGAAAAGTTAGTTGGTTAGTCACTTGCCCGTGGGTATTTGACTGCGTGTTGGCGTGGCAGCTATCAAGCGGAAAACATCTGAAGTAAATACTGTGTCACATGACAAAGTGATTGAATCCCCTTTCAACAACAAATGGATGTTCACATAGAAGACACGGCGTCGGGCAAATTGAGCTTCCATGTCTACAACTTAAGTGTATTAATTGCTGCTAGCTCCTTTCCTACCAATGTGTCGTGCCTATATACTGAATCTGTTTGTTAAGTCCAGGAAAAAGGGCTCCCAACTTATTAAATGTGCTGAAATTAATGCCATTATTAATATAATAGGCATGGAAATTATCTGGAAGCTGACTGTTTTGCTGTTAGTCTTTGATTCTACTTGTTTCTATAATCTTATTTGGATTACCCTTACTGGCAGGGCTAGGGAACGAACAAAGCTGCAAGTGACATGGTCAGACGTGATTGGCACGATATTTACAATGGTGAAAAATACGCGCTGTCGATATGTTTGTTTTTGGTTGAATCAAGCAAAAACTAGGCAAATAAACTGACGGGATTATCTCAGAGATTACTTGATGTAATTAAGAGAAACACTTAGCAACCTGCTTCCACTGTATTCATAAGCTTAGAGTAAACGGTTATCATGATGTGAGACGGACACTCTAATTTACGAGACATTGACTCTGGAGCAGACCGACGTCCACGAATGTGACGAGTGCCAGCCCGATCAGCTCGTTGCTCATGCCCTGACCACAAGTTACTTTAAACATTATACACACACACACACACACACACACACACACACACACACACACACACATATATATATATATATAATATAAAAAATATAACACGGAAATTACATAATTGTCGATGCAATAATTTATTTCAACCTTATGGTATTTTCAAGCATCTAACCCAGACAATTACATATATATATATATATATATATATATATATATATATATATATATATATATATATATATATATATATATACATAGTTATATATATGCCATAAAGTATCGATATAGATTAAGCATTGCATTAAGCATAATATTTACATGGATTTAATGTAGACCCACTCACTTTGCCATCGTGTGACGCCTTTCAATCGGACAGACATGAAAGTGTGATCAACCAGTTGAGGACGCTCTTCTATGAGAGAGGCCACCCACAGAAATTCTAACAGATATTGACACTGCCTGTTTAAAAGTTTTCTTGATAAGTGAGAATCCAACTTGGATTTCTCTACATGATAACAACAACTTAGGTAACGGCATCATTTAGCGCCGTAACAGAAGTGGAAGAAAGATTGCAACAATAAATGTCTTCTGGTACAACGACACGGACGAAATAACGTGTACTCTACTATAGTACCTGCCTACATTTTCAGTACCACATAGGGCTGAAAAAAATCAATCGAATACACAAAAATCCCATATTGACACAATATGGATAGGGGCGTTTGACTGGAATTACTATTACACAAAACATCTCAATCAACAGAATGCTAGGCTAATGTAAAATAATCTGTAACACATTCTTGGATTATGCCCGCAAATTATCTCTCCTGGCATGCTTAAGATAACGCGGAAGAAGTAAAGAAGAAAAAAGGTATATATGACCCCCTTCAGGTCGCCCTGCAAACGTTGAGTCATGTTAAAATGTAAAGAAGAAAATCTTTGGTGCAAAGACTCTGACATTGTAACATAAGCTAATGTTAGTGCCAGAAAAGTTATCAGTCATCTTTAGAATATGGGCTATTATGATGGAACTGCGAAAAGGAAAACTTCCACTCTGTCTTGTTGAGATCAAGCACAGACAAATTGGACTTCATTAGATGGTGGATAGATCTATGATCTTTGGAACAAATAGAATTTTCCCCGTATGATTCACGATTTTCATTATTTCCCGTCGGTGAAAATATCTGGGTATTGAGGCTTCTCGGCAGGAGTCGGACAACAAAACTGCAGCCAATGCTGAAACATGGAAGCTTGTGGTTTGGGGTGCAATTTCAAGTGATGATCGCTCAGACTGAAGTGAGTGCGAACAAAAAGATCACTTCTATTAACTATGTTTCAACATTACATAACTAGCTTCTAAGAATTATCCCAAGTAGTAAAATGAAATAAGCTAACTCTCTATTAATAAAAGACGAAATGTTTTGTGACTCTGCAAGGACACCAAAATATTGGTTAAGTAAAAATGGGACTAATGACATCGATGGTAAAGTCAGTTCAGTGACATTGGGGGAATATTTGATCGTAACCTTCGCAAAAAAAAATTTAAAAAAAAATGTGTGTGTGTGTGTGTGCGTGTGTGTGTACGCCCTTTTAGAAAATAATACATGCTGTCGAGTGTAGGAATTAGCAGTTCATTTTTATGCCTTGTAAGATTGCCAAAAATTACTTTATATGTGTTTATTTTATTTTTGTGCCTGGCAGCGTTGCTTGAATTGCTATCATCAAATGCTCAATTTGATTAAAGAAAGCCTAAAAAAAATATAGAATCTTTTTGAAAAATACAAATATATTGAATGAGATTTACTTTTGTTTTTTGTTTCGTTTAATATGTTAATTCTTCTATATTTGTTTCCTAATTTTCCAGACTTGGCATGCTTAGAAATAATGGTGGATGCATTTGGATATTTCAGACGTTATTTTAAGTAAGAAATAAATTATTGAATATTAATATATCTACTAAAGAGCACATCTGGCCACTAAGAACGAATTGTTATATTAGCAATTGAAGTATATAAATATATCAAACAGCTATTGTAAGTTGTATAAGTTATTCTTCCTAATACATACATGTGTATATATATATATATATATATATATATATATATATATATATATATATAATATCTTCGGCTATTGATCTCACTTTCTTTCTTTTTTACTTCTTACTTTCTCTCTATTATTATATAAGAAACTTTATATAAGAGAAAAAATCATCATACACGCAGTCAATTTAATATTTTGTCAAGGACCAATTTATCTTTCACGATACACGCTTGATAGTTTAAACTGACGGTTTAAGAGCCGCATTAATTTCAGTTTTATACTGAACTAGCCTCGGTGCTTGTCGTTGCCGAGGTGTTTGTAGGTGCGTGCTGAACACAAAAAAAGATGTTGTAGCAGGCAGGCAGGCAGGCTCGAACATGTAGGCCGAATGCGGAAAAGAAAGTGGAGGTAGTTGAGCAAAAAAAGACAAGGAAAATTCCTAGCGCAAAAAAATGGAAAAAATATGGCAAAAGCTGGCAAGTTCGAACCTCGACCGTGAAGGAGGAAAAGAAATTAAAAATAACATAACGCGTTAGGCGTTGTGTCCATCACAAAACCGAAAGTGACGTACGTTTAAATGAAGGCTAGCCAATCAAAAGAGGCGATTAGTTTTGAAGATATCGGCGAAAATAGCGACCCCTCTCTAGGAAAACGTGTCCACTTCAGGGTAAAGGAATAAGTATTTTTGGTCAATTTTTCGATATTTGTCGTGCTAAGTCTCGTGCGTCAATATGGAACCGATCTTTTGAAAATCCGTCGGCGCTGCCGGAAATTTATGCGAGGCATACGTACATACATACATACATATATACATACATACATACATAAATAGACACATACATGCATACATACATTTAAAAAGACAGATGAGATTTATATTATAAATTTCGTTTTGAAATACTATTCGCATAAAGTCTTCTATCAAGTTAGATTTCAGAGTGACTTTTCTATGACAATATTTTTAGTTCTGCCCCCTTAGGTAATTTTGGAATTGGAAAGAGAATTAAAGTATTTTTAACTTGAAAACAGATATTATATATATATATATATATATAATAGTTATCCATATTTATGAAATAGAGTGTATAAGTAAGTTTACATGCAATCTCTTCAACAAGACATGTCTATAGGCGATAGAAGACGAATTACCCTCAATAATTTGTACGTCCACTACCTAACACATCACGGAATTGACTTCTGAATCGTTTCCGCTTACCGATATTCGCCGTAAATCTATTCCTTTGTCCTTACGTACTTTCATATTTCAGATAATTTACTTAGAGATTAAAATACCGAACAGTCCTTTTGATATGCAATGCTGTTTCGAATAATACTTTTAATTTGCTATTTAAACATTAAGCCTCATTCAATAGTGTAGGTTTTATGAAACTACAATGTATGCGTTTGATCATATCCGGTCTTTCGGTCACATGTTAGTGATATTTATCGGATAACATTGATATTTACTTATCCAGTATTGGAAGCAGAGTGGGGCGCCGGATATCATCTGTCGTAGAAAACGCTTAATACATTTTTATTCGTGAAGCATCCGTTTGTGTTATTGCAGAACCAACCCGATCTCTCTTTCTCTTTCTCTCTCTCTCTCTCTCTCTCTCTCTCTCTCTATATATATATATATATATATATATGTATATATATTGTTCATTGGAATGTAAGGATATATATATATATATACATACATTTATATATGTTTCCTACTATAATAAATATTTATTTCTGTGAAATCTGATAAAATCATCGGATCGTTAACACGACTCGGTAATCGAAACATGTGTAATAAGAATGGAAAAACGTTAAAAACAAAGCAGTAATAATGATAATAATAAAAGCAGTAGTAAGAGTACATCTACTACTACCTCCAACATCACCACACGTACTACCAATAACAATAAAGAAAATACTTTTAATAATAATTATTAGGGGTGCGTAAAAGAAATGGATACATACACATGTGTGGGGGGTCAGAGTAGCAGGAAAAGGGGCTGAGGAGTGAGGACGAAGTTGTCCCGTACAAAATAAAGAAAAATAAAGAATATATATATATATATATATATATATATATATATATATATATATACATATATATACACACACATATATATATGCATATACATATATTCATATAAAAACACAGATTAAAAAAACAGATTAAATATGTATATATATATATGTGTATGTATAGAGAGATAGGCATAGAGAAAGAGAGAGAGAGAGGAGAGATAAAGTAAGCCGGGGAAGCGTAAGAGTCCGGTGATGTTGGAGGTAGTATTAGAAGTACTGTTACTACTGCTTTTATTATTATTATTATTACTGATATGTTTTTAACGTTTTTACTACGTTTATTATTATTGATGTTTATTATTATTATTATCATTATTATTATTATTATTATTGTTATTATTATTATCCCCGTTATTATCCCCATCATTGCTACCATAACTGCCCCCATTATCACTATTAACATTAATTCTGAATTTACTTCTACGACGACTATTGGTAATATTATCTTTTAATCTTTATTTTAATGCTTTTCTTTAAGTTTTTCTTTACTTCATCTTTAGTTTTATCTTCAATTATACTTTTATTTTATTTTAAGCTTTATTATTACTACTATTATTATAATTATATTATCTGTCGTACTATTATAATTACCCTACTATAATTTGATATATTTTCCACTCTCATAAGTAGTAATGGTTTTCTTACTCCCCCACTTCGACATCAATAGGTATACTTAACCTTTTACATCACGTTAAACGCACCCATAGTTACTGCCACCCTAATCTTCGACTGCCCCTTATGATCATACTCCCTATATCATAACAATAGAAACTTATATATATATATATATATATATATATATTGCCGCATATTACCTTTCAGTTTTAACCCCCCCCCAATTAGAAGCGAATTTATAGCCGCCATTTGCCGTTTAGGTGGGTCGAATCAAAATCAAAATTTCCTACTCAATAGAAAATAGACACCCCACAAATCGTTAAAATAAATTACCACGCACACCAATACACACCCTAATTAGCCATAATACATATACCCCTGAATCTCAATACAATGTTAAAGACCATATATAATCTTATATATCATATTATCTATAATAAACTTCTCCTTATTTATTTAGAATTCAATAAAGCTTCCTCCAACATTCTATAATTCCTCTTAATCTCTTTCGTCCCTAATGAACCTTACGCTAGATGCCGCATCTTCCCAATGCTACCTAGCACCTTCTCTACTCTTCTGACGAGAAACATTAGGCTTCGAAATGTCCTGGCATAAAGATGCTCTTCTATCCCCCAAATTTTGCCTGCATTCTATTATTCAATAAATGATCCATTCTATAGCTACCAATATATAGTTTTGTGTCTTCATTTCATACTCTTGTTGTCCTACTATATATATATATATATATATATATATATATATATATATATATGTATATATATATATATATATATATATATATATATATATATATATATATATATATATATATATATATATATATATAGTTAATTTTTGGTACAGCAAAATGGAAGGAGAAATTTCAGAGGAAACATAATTTAATTTAAATACCAAAAAACAAGAAATGGGCAGGTGAAATTAAAATTTCCTTAAGGCCTTATCGTCTGACCCTCTACGAGGAAACGTCAGAATGATAAATTAAAAATTAAGAAAACGAATGAGGGAAGAGGGGAATTTTGGTTTTAGTTGGAAGAACAGTGGAGAAAAAAAATTCTCACTGTTCAGGTGGTTTTAAATCAATGAATATCTCCAACTGATGTTTCAGAATCTTTTGTCTACACAGGCTAGGTCGAGAGTTGTTAATAACTAACGCCTCAATGATATTGAGATGATAGTTTTACCTAGCACTGTATAAAACAGAAAACCACCCATCGGAATATTGATCGGCACACCTATTTATACTCAACAGGTGATTGCCAATGGCGGACTCATGAACTTGGGAGTGCCCGGATGTTCTCGAAACCTGGTGTAGTCGAATATCCCGAGGGATATGTTGGGATATTCTCATTTCTAATCTTTGGGATGGTTTGCCAACGTAGTCAGCTCCACACTGACAAACGAATTTATAAACAACAGAGTTCTTTTGAATGTTGGCAAAACATCTTTACGAAAAGAAGAGAAAAAGGTTCGAGTTGTGTAAACTACTCTAAGCATAGTAGCTGGAAAACAACGTTGAGTAGCAGAAGAAATCCTTTTAACAATATGAAGGCCATCAGGACCCAACCATGGTAATTTTAGATAAATGGGACAACGTGATGGACCAATATGTTTACCACTATTAAATGTAGTAATTTTACGTTCAATAGTAGATTTTATTATATTAATGGGATATCCATTATTAAGAAAAATATTTGTGATTTCACCAAGTTCCGTATCAAGACGGTTTGGTGAACACATCATAAGTGCACGATGCGTAAGAGCGCTAATGAGGTTTATTTTTCTAGACTGAGGGGCAAAAGAAAACCAATTAAGATAGATCCCTGTAAATGTAGGTTTTCTATAAACAGAGGTCTCAAACGTAGTACCAACTTTAGAAACACGAACGTCGAGGAATGGGAGAGAGCTACAGTCTTCAACCTCCATAGTAAATTGTAAAGATGGATGCAGGTTGCAAAGAAGACGAAGAAACTGTTCAGCTTCGCTCCGAGAGGGAAAGCATGCAAAAGTATCATCAACGTAGCGTGTGTAGAATGCTGGCTTAGTAATTTTGGAAAATAATTCGTTTTCCAAAAATCCAACGAAAATGTTGGCTAACGAAGGACCAAGAGGGCTACCCATAGCTATCCCATCAATTTGACGGTACATAATGTTGTTGAAACTAAAGGAGACTGATTTAGTAGCAAGTTCCATTAGTTCAACGAAAATTCGTTCAGGAAATTGTGGAGATTTTAAGGGGCCACGGTATAGATAGTCAGCACAAATACCAATGGTTTCATCCAAAGGTATATTAGTAAAAAGACTATTAATGTCAAAGGAAGCCAAGAACTCGGTATTTTTAGATAAAGGTAATTTTTGTATCTGAGATACGAATTGAAAAGAATCAGAGATACAATGGACCGAATAAAAAGAAAACACAGGTTTAAGAAGATCAACCAGCCATTTACCAAGTTCGTGTTGTGCAGCACCCAACATAGATGAAATGGGTCGCAAAGGAATGTTGGGTTTATGGACCTTGGGTAAACCGTACATTCTAGGCCTTTGAGAACCGATGGGTCGGATTCTATCATAAATCTCCTTAGAAATAAATCCGCCTTTATGAAGTTGAAGAAATCTTTTCTGGATTTTTATTTCCATACGAAAAGTATCATCATGGCTTAAATCACCCAAACGGAGAAATTTACTTTTATCGTCCAAGATTTGTAACATTTTGGAGATATAATCCGTTTTGTTAAGTATAACAACGCCCGATCCTATCCGCGCACTCCCAAGCTCATGAGTCCGCCATTGGCAATCACCTGTTGAGTATAAATAGGTGTGCCGATCAATATTCCGATGGGTGGTTTTCTGTTTTATACAGTGCTAGGTCGAACTATCATCTCAATATCATTGAGGCGGTAGTTATTAAAACATTTAACCCTACAGCTGCGGTCGCTCTCGTTTGAGCTAAAAAATAACTTAGATAAGGTGTTATAAAATTACACAAATTGTGTTACGATAAATTAACTCATGCACAAAATAATACAAATACCGCATGTTAAAATTAACATTTTTCATTAGAATTGTCGACTTCGGTATGTGTTATTTATATATCCAAACAAAGATTTACTCTTAATACAACACCTCTGGCGTATGATTACTATATCATTTTAAGTTTAGTGTTATGTGACCAATAGTTCAGCGGTTTAATATTCATACACAGACAGACAGATGCACTTATCTCTGCATTTTAAATTGTATACATCACTATATATATATATATATATATATATATATATATATATATATATATATATGTGTGTGTGTGTATGTGTGTGTGTGGGTGTATATATGTATATATATACACACATATATATATATATATATATATATATATATTTATATATATATAAGATATTTTTCTGGAATATACAAGAGATAAAATAGAAGAACAACAAAAACAAAATTAGGCTCAAGGCCACTACAAAAATTCTGAGACAGTCTTAAGTTATTCTCGTCACTGTAACTTGGGTTCTATGCTAATTCTAACGTGTAAAGTCATTCTATAGTTTAGGTTACGTTGTGTTCAACCAGCATTGGAACAGCGACAGAGAACGAGATAAAACAAAGGCAAGAAGTAAAGGATACACAGACAACCGGATGAAAAAATATGTGGGTGTATGGAAGTGATTTAGTTCTTTGTTTTTTTGTTTGTTTTTTCTACGTCTTCTCTATATTTTTCGTTTAGTATTACTGTTTATCCTTTAGGATTAGTAGGATACCAAGATGGCGATTCGGAATATGTGTAAATCTTTCTCCGCCGATACCAGGGTCAAGTGAAAACCTTGCTTGTACGTTAAACGATTTAGCTTAGTAAATAAGACTTTCTTTAAAATGAATTATCACATTGGCATGAGACTAAAATAATTGTTCGTTTTGTAAATATATTCTACCAAACACGAATAGTAGTTGATTAGATTTTGCTTTATGCTAGCGTTTTACTGTTGATTTGTTTTCTGAAAAATAGAATTCTGTTTGTTTTGAATATGTTTTTACTAATATAAATATGCGTATCTTTGTTTTGTATTTATTGCTTCTTTTTGTGTTTTAAAAAGAAAAAAAAACATTTTAAA
Source organism: Euprymna scolopes (assembly GCF_053919585.1). Lineage (NCBI taxonomy): Eukaryota > Metazoa > Mollusca > Cephalopoda > Sepiida > Sepiolidae > Euprymna > Euprymna scolopes. Next base: position 157,483,816 of record NC_136486.1, on the reverse strand, counting down.
AATTGTCGCATTATTTTACTTTGAAAAACTCTGCGAAGCCAGAACATCTCCTGCAGGTAATTTCCGAAGGCGAATCTGAAAACATTAGAGGTGACCTGTAGGAATTGTTCTGTAGACGCAGAAGTTAAAACAATACTTTTTCTATATTTTACATAGCTTTCGAAGGTATTACATGAATTGCGCAAGTGTGTTATATTTTTGAAAAATATATTTTAATAATACATTAAAACATGTTATTCTACTTTTTATAAAAATATAAATCATAAAACATTTTATAAAGTGTTATGATACTAAAGACAGTCATACTATTGAAAAAAAACACTGTAGTCTATTTTTATAATAAAAATAAACATGACCACGGTCAGCAAGGATGTTTTCGTACTATTAAAATAACAAAAAAAATATACGTGTTTTATAATTTCTGATTATTCCACTCCTCTCCCTAAAATCTCCGTTATCTTATACTTATTCTTATTTGCGTGTTAATACTACTACTAATACTCCTGCTACTACTACTACTACTACTACTACTACAAATAATCATAATAAAATGTTACTACTACTACTGGTTCTTATAGGTATAATACTACTACGGCTTAGATTACGTATGAATATCATACGATGTTAAAATTTCTTAAATTTAATCTTACTTGTATCGAAGCATGAACATCCAGGGAGAAAGAAATTACATTTTGGGCCTAGAGAGTTAGTGATTTTTATCAGCTGGAACTTTCTGTCTTAATGTTGAGGTGGCACCATTACATGGTTCTGACAGTGGGCTATTCCTGAGGTCCCTTCCAATTACCAGTTTATCCTACCGAGCGGTCTGGACACGAGATTCAGTGGAAATGGGTCGTAACCTTAATATTTTCCTTCCAGTTAAGCTAACTCCCACTAAACCAATATACGTTTCTATATTTTCTGTTTTTATCTATTTTATTTCACTGTTTCCAAGCCTTCTCGTTCTTCAACATAAAACCTCGCGACGAAAGAATTTGAATCCGAAATAACAATTGATGGTAATTCGAAAAGAATTCATGCGCAGAAATTCATAAGCAAAACAGGCAATTTGAAACAAAATGAGAGGAAAAAACAAAATATATTTTATCGAAGTGATTCGTAAAAAGAAACGAACACAGAAAAAGAATAACAGGAATGAAAAGAAGGAAGAGTCAAATGGCAAATCATTTTTTTCTTTAGAAAACCAAAGAAAAAAGAACTTCCGTTAAAAAGGTTTTTGTAGTTTTAACCTTTTTACTTGTTTTACAGTATGAGTTGCGCATACCACTAAATTAACTATAAAAAGAGAAAAGGGCATGGAAGTTGACGCCTGAATGTTAAACGGCGTTTCAAGATATCAAAGATAGTCAAACATCGAAAGAGTTTTTTACGCACGATGATTAAAAGCTGTAAATAACAGTAGCAAGCGACACAAACTCATATAGTATTGACGTTTTTATAGTACATATAATGCCCGACAGTACCAAAATAATAAAAACGATCGCCCATGCATTGAGAACTCTGCTGCTAGCCGTGGGAACCTGCTCACAAATCGAAAATAGATCTCTAAGTATCATATTCGCTGTAACGGAACTATATGTCGGAACTATTACGTCATAACCCAAGCATAAGCCGTTACTGATAAGTTTCGGATCCGGAAAAGGGCTTACTGACGTATATTGCAAATAAACTACCGAGATCTTAGTATGTAATGACTTCAAATTGAAGTTCCTCTCATCGAAACAAATTGGCAATCCGGATGGTCTATCAAGATGGATACTAAAGAAAGGGCCCGTTTTAAGGATTCTGACTATGGACTATCCATGACGTCAATTCCAGTAACCAGTTTCTGCATTCAAGCAGTGTGGATCTGGGGCACAGTGGAAGTTATTAATCTCCGCTTACGTTAGCCCCAAAATTGTTGAAGGAGTTTGGAAGAGTTTTCAAGGGTTACTGTATTTACAACTGCTACTAAGATTCATTATACTCCTTTATTAGTGATTATTCGAATTTTTGCTGTAGTGACATTTGTTAGAATATAGCTGACGTGTCGTTCAATATAACTTTACATTCATGGGCACGTGACTTATTTTCATCAAAAATTATTACAATAGAGATTTCTGCAAGTCTATAATCATACGCGAGATAATTAGTGTTTAATCTGTTTTTAGTGGAAGTTTTTAACAAATCTGTTCTGGATCAATAACATCTTTCCACCGGGTTACTAGTATATATATATATATATATATATATATATATATATATATATATATATATATATATATATATATATATATATCATCAGTGGTGAAAAACCGGACTAGAGTGCTCAATGTGTAACCAGAGCAGTATATAGGAAATTAATTGCTGTGAGTCCAGAATGAATTTACATATTGTGTCCGCTAGGAAGATATCCTTAGAAGATGAGGAAATATCCGGCCAGCTCAGTCAGAATTCGTAGATGGACTGAGTTGTAATTCCGAATAAGAATGGAAAAAATTGTAGCAGATGAAGGGGAGTTAGACAAGAAGGGGGAGTGGAATGGAGAGTACGTTGGAATTTAAAGTAGGAGTGTATAGAATTAGGGGGGCGAATTATCAAATATTAATTATGTGTTTATGTTTATAGACGCTGTTGTAGTTCATAACAGCTTAATTTTAAGTAGCAGTTAGCAGTTAATTTAACAGATCATCATGGCATTGACCGGCGTGGTGTGGTCGGAGGAGGAAAACAGGTCGCATACAGGGTTTAAAGTGATAGTGAGAGTGGTAGGCGGAGGGAGGGATTGAATAATAACACACTACTATTTACTACTTACCCTTAACAACCTCCCCCCCAATTATCAGCTTGGAAATTCTGAACAGATCTAGTACCTGTTAATCATCAAACCCCCCATGTTACTTATGCTTAACTGAAAAATTACTGATTTCTAATTTTAGAGATAGAGACACACTTTTAAATAAAAAAAACGAAACCTCACTTAATTGCAAACATTATAAATCCGATCTCTTAAGTAACTTCTCACCCTTCAAACAATTTCTTAAACCCACCCCTAAAATAAAATACTATACCGTTTGCATACCAACAAGGTAATTGCCCAATTATAGGAAACACACAACACACTTGATCCTTAATTACACACCCCCTACTAACAACCGGAACTGTATATACCCCCATACATTCTAAACGAACCCCATCACAGAACCCCCACCTATTTATCCCCACCACGTTTTAACTGTATCTCTCTTTGCCTAACTCACTCATGTATCTTTTTTTGCCTAACTCACTCCCCTTTTCATTATTTTAAACCTAAATCCAAATCGGTAATCACATCTTAACCCTCCTTCCCCCCTCATAATACCACACAAGCACTGGCTTTAATAAACACACCGCATTTTACACATCACTTCTCTATAGATCGGCTTCCACTTTCTCTTCACTACACCGCCTCCTTCTCACACCAAAAATTTACCTACACCCACATACCTTCAACACCCCTCCTAATTTCCCCGAACCCCCCTAACTATCAGTCCCTTAACGTGAATACTATACACTCATATATGACCCCGTAGCCCTATCTACCACACATTTACAACCCATAACTTTCAGTAATATGTTTATCTTTATAATCTGCCAATCACTCAGAGTTCTCGCCTCATAGTTTCTTATTGGCTAAATTGATTGGTTTTGATTTCTTATGTTTTAGTTACGTCTTTATCAGAATTGGTCTCCTCTGACTTGCTCTTCTGTCTATTATTTACTTTTTACAAACTAATTATCTATTTACCATCTAGATTATTTAACTAATTATTTAATTTATCATCTACATATATTATATTTTTTTCTTTTATATTTACCTTTCAGTAATTCTCTCTTCAAGTATTATCTTTTTGATCCGAAGCTCATATATATATACATATATATATATATATATATATATATATATATATATATATATATATGTGTGTGTGTATATATATGTGTGTGTGTATTTGTGTATGTATATATGCCATTAAACATGCCATTTCTATCATTGCAGATTTCGTATTTATTATTGTACAGCCAGTTCAGCCAAGCTTTGCTTGGCCTCCAAGTTGTTTTCACAACTTTATATATATATATATATATATATATATATATATATATATATATATATATACATATATATATATATATATATATATATATATATATATATATATATATATATATATATATATATATATATATATATAAAATTACTCATGTCCGGGTAACCTACACCTATAGTTTACAGTGTTTAGACGCAAAATTTAGTAGAGTTTACTAGAATCTGCAAAAGGCAACTCTTTCAACTTTGACTACTCGGTAGGCAAATAAACGCCTAACAACTGATTAAAAAGTTTGGTGTTATCTGTTATGTAAAATGTTAAATGTTTGTCCTTGTTGCCATGTCACTAGTAAGGGTGCTGGAGGTAAACGTTTTGTCTGGGCTGACATTATCCGCCTGATAATCAGGGACCCGAACCTTGGATTAACCACTAGGGAGGCTGTCCTATCAGCAGGCGCAAAGTACTGGGACTGCTGTATTGCCATTTGGTGAGTGGATCTGGACCATGCAGAAGTCTCTGGTGGGGCCTCTCGATGCCATACTAGTGGGTAATTGTTACGGCTTTACCTTTTCGTGTGCTACAAAATAAATCCTGTCTTTTTTTCTCTTACTTTCCCTCTCTGTACTGCTCGCACCAAGTATGCCGACCTATTCCACAAATCCCCAAACCTCAACATGAAATATCTCCAGAATAAAAACTCGATTAAACCTAGAACCCCATCTTCCAGCGGTGAGCCCTACTACCATGTCTCCTTCTCCAATATCAGGGGTCTACGTTCCAACCTTCAAGAGGTTGAAACCCAATTACAGGAGACGAAACCGGACATATTATTTCTATGTGAAACTGGAATAGGATCGACCACTTCCCTAGATGAGTTCATAATTAATGGATACTCCAATTTAACAGCTAAATCTGACTCCCAAGATCGCCATGGGCATGGAATATGTGCCTACATTAAGGATGGCTTCCCATGTGGCAGGGATATCCTTAGATAAGATCCTAATTTACCCTATATATGCTTCAGGGTTGCACTTGCTAACACCTCTGCATTTATATTTGCCCTCTATAGGCCCCACAACAGCGGAGTTACTATCTTTAAGAACATATCTGAGAAAATAGACCACATACTGTCTTCACATCCCTCAGCTAACATCCACATCTGTGGTTACTTCAACGTCCATAACGTGGAATGGCTGACCCATTCAAATAAGACAGATGATGAGGGGAGGTTTTGTCATGATTTTGCCAGTGATTATGACCTCACTCAGATTGTTCGCGAACCCACCCGTGTGCCCGATACACCCAATCAATATGCAAGCCTCTTAGACCTTTTTCTCTCAACTTCCCCTGAGCTATGTTCATGTACCGTTCATTCTCCTCTAGGATCCTCCGACCACTCCGGCGTATCAGTTAAGATAAAAACGAAATGTAAGAAGCCATCAGACGTACCCCTCCACCGTACTGTATACCGATACTCTATGGCTGATTGGGATAGCTTCCGTACATTCATATCTGATTTACCTCTGCACTCCATGTTTAAAAAGGAAGTGTCCTCTATAGTATCAGATCTGACCGAATGGTTAATTGTAGGCATAGACCAATTCATACCATCTAAAAAATTCCAACAAAAACCTAACAGCAAGCCATGGTTCTCCCCAGAATGTGCTGCTGCTATCGCGCACAGAAATCACTTTTTCCATAGCTAACAACGTAAGAGATGCATTGAGACTAATGCTGCTTTCAGGACTGCCAGCAACCACTGTAAAAGAGTAATAAAAAATGCAAGAGAGCTATATGCCCAGTCTGTTAAATCCAAGGTAGCTGATCAGCGGGTTGGTTCCCACCAGTTTTGGCAAATAACAAATAGGATCCTGAACAGAAGTGTGCGTTCTATCCCAACCATTATCAATGGACCAGAGGTTATCTCGTCAGCGTCAGACAAGGCCAAACTATTTGCAAAGAACTTTGCAGCTTATTCTACCCTATGCGACGAAAGCCATCAACTCCCCATATTTCCTCCTATAACACAGAACAAGCTATGTAACATACAAATATCCGTGCATGAGGTCGCCAAGCTAATAAAAAAACCTAGATTCCAGTAAAGCAACTGGCCCTGATGGCATCCCAATTATAGTGTTAAAAAAGCTTCAACCAGAACTTGCTCCCATACTTACAAGACTATTTAAGCGCTGCCTTTAGGAGAAGTGCTTTCCGACCCCCTGGAATACCTCATCAGTTTGCCCTGTATTTAAGAATTTAGGTAATAAGTCATCTCCCTCTCAGTACAGACCAATAAGTCTTCTCTGTGTTATGAGTAAGTTGCTGGAATCAATATTAAATAGAGAAATAGTCAACCACCTAAGCAGGAATAACCTTCTTAGTGACACACAATATGGATTCCGCTCTGCAAGATCAACCGCAGATGTGCTGACGGTTATATCCCACAGGATTAGTGAATCTCTTGACAAAGGCTTCCTTTCTAGGGCAATTGCTCTTGACATATTAAAGGCCTTTGACAAAGTATGGCATAAGGGTCTACTTCACAAGATTTCCAGCTACGGTATAACTGGAAATGTTTTCTCAATCATTAAATCATTTCTCTCCGATAGGCTCATAAGAGTAGTGGTAGATGGACAAAAATCGGAGGCCTGCAATATAAATGCTGGAGTCCCTCAGGGGTCAATTCTGGGCCCAACTCTCTTCCTGATCTATATCAATGACCTCCCTAAACACATACTTAAATCATTCGTTGACATCTATGCTGATGACACGACCATCTACGGCAACACATCAAAGGCTGTAAATGACGAAGTTCTCTCGGATTCTCTCTCCTCTGATCTCGAGAGCGTGGTTCTGTGGCGGAAGATGTGGCTAGTTACCTTTAATGCATCCAAAACCAAACTCCTATCCTTACATCATCAACGCTCTGATCCCCAGCTGGCATCAATTGTGATGGATGGCTCTCGTCTGGGGTTTAGGCCCCGTGTTTTGACAAGCTTCTGGGTTTGACCTTTACTCCTGATCTGAAACGGAACACGTACATCAAGTCTGTTGCCAAGGTCGCTGGAAAGATGGTGGGATCCTTCTACCGCTCCAGAAGATATCTCACTACTGATGTAATTCTCTATCTATATAAAAGTCAAGTACGGCCAAGGATGGAATACTGTTGCCATATCTGGGCAGGAGCTGCCAAAAACAGCCTATCATGCCTTGACAGAGTACAAAATAGACTTCGTGGTTTAGTGGGGGATGCCCTTTTCTCTACCCTGCACCCCCTCTCCCACAGAAGAGACGTTGCGAGCCTATCCTTGTTTTATCGTTATTTTCATGGCAGGTGCTCGTCTGAACTCCAATCCCTGGTCTCCCCTCGCCAATCTTTCACGAAAAACACCCGTCTAGCTGAATCCACTGTGAAAAATTTCCCCCACTCTATATCTGTGCCTAAATCAAAACGCGGATTTCATGAACAAAGCTTCTTTCTTAGAACTGCACGCCTGTGGAACTCTGTTCCGTCTGCCTGCTTCCCTCTGGACTACAACTTGGATGTCTTCAAGTCTAATGTTTACAAATTCCTAATGAACCGCCCCCCTAATTAAACACTTCATCAAATCTCCTCACTAACGTAATTTACTTGCAATAACCCTTATCCCTGAGTGGCTTCCGGGCCTTGATAAGTGGTGATCACTGTGTAAAAAAAAAAAAAGGACCCAAAAATTGCGGAATAGTTTGCGAGAGACCGCAAAGATCATATCTTTTTAACTTAGATAGCCAAATTATCGGTCCGAAACTGATTTAAAAGCTTGCCCTATGTCTGAATACACTTTATCTTAAATTTTACATGGTAAGACCAAAAATTGGCTGACAGGTAATTTTTAAAAACATTTACTCGAATTCTTATCCTTTAACATTTATTGTTTTGGGATTAAATACATTTTTAAAATGTTTTATTCATGTCCAAGTAACATAGAACAAAAGTTTAAAATGTTTAGACCCAAATTGGGGATGAGTTTGGTAGAGTTTTCAAAGGCTAAATCGTTGAATTTGTACCGGTGACAGCCAAATGTCTGTCCGCTTAAAAAGATTTTCCACTCTCTTAATTCTTTTATGCCAACGAGTCTGTAGACTTAAAATTGACAGAGTAGTTTGGTATGGAAATGTACACACACAGATATATACACACAGAGATAGTTTCAATTTTATAGCTATATAGATTATATTTTAATATGTAGTAATGATGTAAAAAGTTTTAAAAATTGCTAGTGCGTAAGCAATGAGAATTGAAGCCGAAACGTTTAGCTTACAGTTTATTTTGTTATATTCCATTAATGAGTAAGCTACGAACACACATTTGCTAAAAATTTAAACATATACTAACAGCTTATGCATGTATATTGGAAAATCCGTTGTTCAACCTTGTAATGGCAAATTGAATTAAAAAAAAAAAAAACTTTCACGTTTGTACCAATTCTCTCGGGCTAAAAGCCAAATATAAATTTCCGCCATGGTTCAAACACGTTATATATCTAGATTCATGTAAGTAGATTAAAAACTGTTGTAGGGGTTTGATAGGCAAAATCTTTTAAACACAAAATATATGCATACACAGATAAGTATGGATTACTTTCCTGTAAACGATAAGCTTTTTACGCAAATATTACGCAATTATAAAGCATGGAGAATATCTGTATGAATAAAATTACACGTAATAGTAAACATAAGATGGTCATCATATAAGATAACCGAGATAACTAATAAGGAAGTAAATAAAAGAAAAGTATTAAACAATTAAATACGACAAATTTATAGGTGTATATATGCATGCATATATATGTATATATATATATATATATATATATATATATATATAGTGAAACATTTTGTTGAAATTGAAATACTTACTTTTTCTTATGTTTATTTTCTGCTGGATTGTTTTCATTACAGCTGTTTCGTTCGTGGGAAGACAATTTTACGACGTTTGTGTCCATAAAAATATCCTGTCGCCACGAATTTCTTAGGATTTTTCCATTTGATGTTAAAATCAAATTGAAAAATGATCATGTAGATTTTTACATGATAAACATGGTATTTTGGGAAAAGGAGTTCCAAAGGCAGGCTTCCACATGTCCGCCATATATATATATATATATATATATATATATATATATATATATATATATATATATATATATATATATACTAGCAAAAGTACCCATCATTGACTGGACTCAAAAACAGCCTACAGAAAATGGACTCTGATTTATGAAAGTATGATAGCTTATAAAAAGGAAGGGTTGTAAAGAGATAGCTTCGAATTTGGGTTATCAAAACCAAAGCAAAATATGATGAAAGTACAAATAAAATAGATAACCCTCATAATGTATTATATCATACCTGTTCACACTTATCACAATATTCTGTGGATCTATATATAAAAAAAATACCTTGTTAAACTTTGTGACATATTTCCATTCTATGGAGGTCACGTGCGAACGAACACCCCGTAATTTTATTATACCATATTTCTTACAACTGAAAGATAATTACTAAGTATACTTACAAAGACAGATATGAAAAGTATTTATTAAAGTCTGTGCCCATTTCTAATTTTATGGAGGCCAGGTGCGAACGCAGACCCCACACTTTTATTATACCACCCCTATTAAAGTCACAATATACTTATCTAAGTATTATTGTGTACATCTATATCAAAAACCTTGTAAACGTTTATATTTTTAAAATTTAAAATTTTTTATTACCATACTTTGTGGACGAGGCGCGACCGCAGTCCCCACAATTTTAATGAACCGCCGTTCTACCAGATCAAACATACCCATCCCTGTGTCTCGATACATATTCTATTATTATATGCGATAGGTGTTCTGTAATAGTAAACCATATATATGCGTATTCGTGACCCAAACACACACACCCACACATACGTCCAGCTTTATATATATATATATATATATATATATATATATATATATGTATATATATATATATATATGTTTGCATGCATAAATATACAGAAATGTATATATATATATATATTTAAATAAGGGAGTAGTCACCAACAATGTGTATTTTTTAACATTATTTTATTATTCCGTGTCTTGGTTTTACATTGAGAATTATGTTTGGATCATTGTAATAATGTTTTTAAGTAATTGAAATCGTTTACGATCGTTTCAGACGGGCTGTGATGCGTCCTCGTCAGAAATTATTTTCAAATGTGTAAAAATGGCGATTTTTGTAGTTAGTTTGAAGTTTTCCCAAGGGGTTGAGGCTTGTAAGTGTTTATTATACATTGGTATACTGAAGTTTTATTGCTTTTATATTTGGTTTGTCCAGGGAGATTTTGACCTCGCTGTAGTCAGTCGCTATTTCTTTCTGCTAATGTGTTTTTCTTTTCCTTTAGGGTGGGGTAGGGCGTGTGTGTGTGTGTCTGTGTGTGTGTTTGCTTTTATTGGTTTTGGAATGTGTATATTGTTTTATAGTATTTTGGGGTTATTTGCTTCCTTAGGAAGGCGGCTGTGGACCGACGTCGTTACTAATGTGTATGTGTGTGAAGGGGGGACTGTCTCTTCTGAAGTAAGGGAAGGCTGCTTTCATTCTATTTTGATATTTATTTTTTATGATTCTTGGATTTTAGTATTGTGATTTTTCGTTTTAGTCTTATATTATGAATGTTTAGAAAGAGGGGTGTATTTAAAATAGGGGATTTTTTAATGTTTCTCTTTATTTGTCTCCCCATGTGGGTATGGCCAGACCCAGGATCGGTTCCTAGTGTGGGGAAGATTTTGTTCCCCAGAGGGGGGCATTCGAGTGAGTGTAGGTATGGGAGGGGGATGATAGAAGGGAAGATAGTCGTTTCAGTCATGAGGGGTTTTCTTCCCTGACTGAGGAGGGAGCGAGGTGTTGGAACAGATATTATACTATTGTTCTAGGTGTCTCCTAGTGTTGTTGGTGTCGAGGTTAAGTAGGGTTTGTATTGTTCAGTGTGTTGTATTAGAGATAGGGAGGTTATGTCTGTGTGTGGTTGTATTCGCGCACGTGTGTGTGTTTTAATGTGTCGGTTCTGATTTATGTGTGGGTGTGTATATGTGTATGTGTATTGGTGTGCATGCGCGTGTACCTTGCATTTCATGTTTTTGTGTGATGGTATTAGGTTCTGTTCAGTTCAGGAGTGAATTTGGTGATGAAGTTTTTTTCCTGTGTAAGTAAATAAAAATAATAGTCTATTTGGAAGATTGGCATTATTTTGAAGCTGTCTCCACTGCATGTGTGTACGTGGTTTGAAACATAGAGGTGTCTGTATTCTGCAATTTTGATGTTGCTCTTATCTAAGGCCACTCTATTGCTGAAATTTTTGTGGCGCCTATGTATAGTTTGTTTCATGTTGTGCATCTTTGTGCATATGCTACATTTCTGGAGGTGCAATTTAGATCCTTTTTTTATTTTGAATATTTGTGCTGGGTTTTTGAATGTGTATGTGTTACCTTCTATTATTATGTCACATACTCCACATCGCGGTTTGTTGCATTTTGTAACTCCTTTTGTAGTATGTGAGACGAGTTTTGAGGAAGTTAGGATGTGTTTTAAGTTTTGGGGTGGGCGTTTGCTTTTTATTATTTTTGTTGTTTTATGTATGTTGTTTAGTTTGTCGTTCTGATTGAGGAGGATAAGGGTTTTTGTTATCTGTGTGAATAGTTAAGGGCTGTTTGTGTTGTGTGTAGAGACGTACGCTAGAATTTGTTCTTTGTTGTGTTCTGTTGGGGTTCTTAGTTTGTCTATTGGAATTTTTTCAGCCAGTTCAATACCTTTCTGTATTAGTGGTAGTGGGTATCCTCTTTTCCGCAGTGTTATTTGTAGTTCATTCAGTCTAGTTTAACGGAGGTTTCTGTCTGTTACTATGGTGCTGACTCTACGTGCTAGAGAGTAGGGTATTGATTTTAGACAGTTTTTAGGATGGTGGCTTTTGAAGTGGAAGTATTGTTGAGTGTCTGTGGGTTTGTGGTTGATGTCTGTGATTATGTTGTTGTTTTTTATTGTTACTAGTATGTATAGGAAAGGTAGTTCTGTGGGGCTTTGTTCTAGTGTGAAGTTTATTTTTGGGTGTAGATTGTGTAGCAAAGTGTGGAGTTCTTTTATATCCCCCCATGAGGTTCTCCAGAGGATAAAGCAGTCGTCTAGGTATCTTTTCCAAGATTTTATGAAGAGTGTTTTTATATTGTGCCCGTACTTTTGCTCTATCCTTTCATAAAGGGTCTCTTCTAGGAAGGCGAGTGTAAGGGTGGCATATGTCGGTGCTATTTTGGTACCCATTGCTGTGCCTAGTATTTGGATGTAGTCGTCTTTATTGAATTGGAAGAAGTTTTTAATGAGGACTATGTCGATGCTATCAATCACGAATTGTTTATTGAATCTGGGGTGTAAAGTCTGTGTATGTTTGTCAATCCAATATGCGATAGCTTCTTTTCCTAGAGTGTGTGGGATATTGCTATATAGGCTGCTAACATCGAATGGGGCTAGTATAGTCCCATCGTCTACTGTTTGTGGTTGGCAGCTAACGAAGTGTGTGTTATCTCTTACAAAAATTCTGATTAGATTGGTGAAGGGCTGTAATAGTATATCTATTAGGTTGCTAAGTCTGCTTGTTGGGCATGAAGGTCCTGCTACTATGGGTCTGAATGTGAGGTCGTTGGGGTTTTGGGTGCTTATGTATTCTTACTTTTGTATGTTGATGGTTTGTCTTACTTGGTTAGATTTGTGTATTTTGGGTAGCCCATAGAAGATGTTTGTTTTTGTTGTGAAGTTTATAAGGAAGTATTTTTTTTCTTTTTTAGTTAATGTACTGTTGTATGTTGTGCAGAGTTTTGTTATTTTAGATATGGTTGTGTCGTCTATGTTTGAGCTAATTGGTTTGTAATAATTTTAGTTCCCTAATGATTCTAAATGTTTTTTTGGTAGAATTTCTTATTCATTATAACTACTGCAATACCTTTGTCTGCTTCCTTTATAACTAAGTTGTTATTTTGTTGGATTTTTTCAGTGCTTGATGATGTTTTCGTGTTAGATTACTGGTGGGGTTTTCTTTTTGTTGGGGGTTGAGGCTCCAGAGTGTGTCAAAGAAGGTATTTAGCTCTTTTGTGTTGTTATGTTTGTTGGGAAAGTATGTTGATTTGTTCCTCACTAGAGAGTCGTATGTTGTGTGATCACTGTCGTTAATTATATCTATGAGTCTAAATTTGCGTTCAAATTCTTTGAGGTCTTTCTTTAACTCTGCTATGTTACTTCTGGGAATTGGGCAGAATTTGATGCCTAGTTTTAGTACTTCAATTTCGTCCTTTGTAAGCGTCTCTGTAGATAGGTTGATGACTTTGGGTTTTTTGTTGTCTAGTCTGGTGTTGTCATTTTGTGAAGGATTCCTAAAAAATGAGTGTGAGGGTCGTTAGTTTCGTTGATTCGGTTGGGAGGTTGGTTGTATAGTTTTGTGGGGATGTATGGGTTATGCTGGTACCTGGGGTATTCGGATTGGTTGTGTTTGTGTTGGGGGTATTTTTGGGGTCGGTTTTGTACTATGGGGTACTGGGGGTTGGTGTTATAAAGATTGTTTTGCATTGGTTCGTATCTATAGGGATTGTTTAGTTCCATTGGGTTGTTACGGGGGTGTTGATAAGTAGGGGGATTTTTGGTGGTTTGTGTGGGTGGGGTGGGGTAAGAGATAGTGGGTTCTTGGCTGAGTTGGGTGACGTGTTTGGTAGTAACTATTTTCGTATTGTTGTGGGAGGTTGTATCTTTTAGTGTTGTCATGTGGTAGTGGGTTGTCGGTTGCTGATATGTTGTTATTTGGAGCATTTTGGTAGTAGTATTTGTGTTTGTATGATGTCTGTGTTCTTGTGTTTATGTGTGGTGTTCTATATGGAAGTTTTGGTTGAGTTTGTTGGTGGGGATGGGTGTATGGTATGAATATGTTCCGGTCGAAAAATAACAATACTAAAATCTAAGAATCCAAAAAATAAATATCAAATAGAATGAAAGCACCCCTACCCTTACTTCAGAA